>NC_089761.1:26748143-26788143 GCF_040412425.1 Macrobrachium rosenbergii | reverse complement strand
CAGAAACATAAGTTCATTAGCAAATCCATAGACTGGCAACTTATCAGCAAAAGATATTACCTACAATCAGTGGGACAAATTTAGACAATGCGTCAGCAAAGCAGTCATCAGGAGCTCATCAGAAAGGCAGAAATCAAAGTTCAACAGCAAGGGCGCAGGTCAACAACTCATCCTCAAAGCTGACACTGCCTAGCTGTTAGCAAACCAGACATGGTCAAGGCATCAGCACAGCAGATATCAAACAGTTCATCAGGAAAGCAAAGACTGACAACTTGTCAGCAAAACAGGCTCTTTTTGGGTGAGTCGGTAGAGCTGCGGACTGTCACTCGATGGGCCGGAGTTCAATTCCCCGGCCGGCTGATGAAGAGTTAGAGGAATTTATTTCTGGTGATAGAAATTCATTTCTCGCTATAATGTGGTTCGGACTCCACAATAAGCTGTAGGTCCCGTTGCTAAGTAACCAATTGGTTCTTAGCCACGTAAAATAAGTCTAATCCTTCGGGCCAGCCCTAGGAGAGCTGTTAATCAGTTCAGTGGTCTGGTAAAACTAAGGTATACTTAACTTTTTCAGCAAAACAGACTGACAACCCATTAGAGACACAAATACCCGAAAATTCATCTGCAAAGCAGAGATGAGGCACGCCTCATTAACTCAAAGACCGACAGTTTTATCAAAGAAGAATTCTACAACTCATCAGCAAAGGAGAAACCATCATCTCATCAGCAAAGCAGACACTGACAATACTTCCACAGAACAGTGGATTTCTAAAGCGACTTGTCATCAACATCAAGACATCCTTCGCCATTTGAGTTGCTTGAAAATTTTCCTTGAATGAGATATTAGTCGTGGCGTAATGGACGTTAATAAGCGTTTACTGTACGGAAAACCACACGTTTAAATCACCAAGGTGATTATGAGTCCGCAATGCCGCGTCGAGGTCATCATCATTAGTTGTGACTGCAAGGGAAACAATTTTATTTTAAGTTTGGTCTCTTAGTGATGGGCGTGTTCAATTGAACGTAAACAGAACGTTTGCTTCCTTCATTACTGATCGTTATGAATGCTTACAAGACCTTGTGTTCCTCTCCCTCAGACTCATTATCTACCTGTGCATATGCGAGTTGGAATGTCAATTTGAGCTGCAGAAACATATCTTAGGAACAACGTCAGTACCAGAACTAAACACTGCTTCTATGAATATACTGTTGTCAAACACTTCCTTCTCTCTCTCTCTCTCTCTCTCTCTCTCTCTCTCTCTCTCTCTCTCTAACACACACATACACACGCACATGAACAAACACTCTACTAATGGAAATTTATCTTATAAACAATTTATCAATATATATATCAAAGAGTTTAAGAAGGATGGATGAGCCTTCAACAGACATATCGATACAAACAGTATGTAATTACATGCTCTCTCTCTCTCTCTCTCTCTCTCTCTCTCTCTCTCTCTCTCTCTCTCTCTCTCTCTCTCTCTCTCTCTTCCTTAGTCAAATAAACCCATTAATTTATAAAGAAAGCTCTCACATAATCATGCAATAGAGCCTTCTGAGTCACGATCCGAAATAACATTGTTTCAGTTAACAAATAGTTCTCTCTCTCTCTCTCTCTCTCTCTCTCTCTCTCTCTCTCTCTCTCTCTCTCTCTCTCTCTACTTCTTAATCAGGAAATAAACCCATATATTTTATAAAGAAAGCCCTCCCATACACATACAATAGCGCATTTCGAGACGCGATCCGAAATAACAAGTAGTTCTCTCTCTCTCTCTCTCTCTCTCTCTCTCTCTCTCTCTCTCTCTCTCTCTCCTTCTTAATCAGGATATAGCCTATTTGATAAAAGAAAGCCCTCCATACATATACAATAGTGCATAACAATAGCGAAATAACAAGTAGGTTTCTCTCTCTCTCTCTCTCTCTCTCTCTCTCTCTCTCTCTCTCTCTCCTTCTTAATCAGGACATATTTGATAAAAGAAAGCCCTCCCATACATGTACAATAGCGCATAACAATAGCGAAATAACAAGTAGTTTTCTCTCTCTCTCTCTCTCTCTCTCTCTCTCTCTCTCTCAACAGTAGCACTTTTCAAAGGATGCATTCAGCGCCATTTAGAATAATGGCAACTGCAATCAGCGAAATCGCAGTGTTTATGCAATTGCCCGTAATGACGAGTTGCACCATCAACAAACTCGGAATCACTCAGCAACGACACACTGAAGAATTGATTGAGGGTTTCTGACACCGGGGAAATGACACGCTGGTGTCATTTCGACCGAGAAAAAACGATCGAGAAAACGGTTATTATCCGAGTGAATCATGGGGCGAGAGCATTGCACAGATCATGTCAAGCAAGACACGGCGTCGATTTGACGTTTAATGACGTGTTATCTATATTTTTTTTACGGTGGAAATTGACGCAGTTTGAGCTTCGGTCGGGGAATAATTTGTATGTGTGTGTGTGTGTGAACCTTTGTCACTAATATACACACGACTGTTATTATGTTCTCTCACTTATTGAGCTACAACTATCACTTGATACGGAATTCACTATAGTTTTGGGATGACTTACGCCCAAGGGGAATTATAATTGATAAGTGTATGTTTCTTGTTTATATATATATATATATATATATATATATATATATATATATATATATATATATATATATATATATATATATATGTATATACATATATATACTGTATATGTATATATGTGTGCGTATATATATGTATGTATAAATGTCTGTATATGTATATATATATATATATATATATATATATATATATATATGTGTGTGTGTGTGTGTGTGTGTGTGTGTGTGCATATACATATATGTATGTACGTATGTATGTATTTAATTGCTGTGTGTGATCCTTTACTTAGTCTTATACATAAAATTGCACAATACGAACAAACACATCCACAATATACACCAGTACTCTTATAAACATTTTGACAGCATGTGAGAATGCACACACCTTGTTTGTCACCTCATGAATATTCATGACGCTGTTTATGTATCTTGTTTGTGCATCTTGTTTCGTCAAGACAAGCCTCCATTAACCTGCTTTTACACCTCCACAAGTAGCAGTGACCACAACCTCATGCTTCTCCACCCCCCCCCACCGCCCCCCCCCAACCCCCGCTCCTCCGGTGAGAGAGAGAGAGAGAGAGAATATGAGGGAGTCTTGATCACCTTCGTGTGTCCGAACATTCACCATAAAACCAAGACTCAGGCAGATAATGTCCAGGGCGAAGAAGCTCTCGTTAATGACAGCTAGCAGCTGATGCATACGAAACCCCGGGTATGATAATTGGCCATTTAAAAGAGAGAGAGAGAGAGAGAGAGAGAGAGAGAGAGAGAGAGAGAGAGAGAGAGTTCCTGCATGTAATCACCGTCACGTCAGGTTGAATCTTTTTCTCGTTAATGCCCCAGTTTATTTGTCAGGAGACATTAAAAGAAGGAACGTCGGTGTTCCATATTTCTTTTTTTTTAACTGTTGAATTTCTTTTTATAAGTTGACAGCGTAGACAGGCGCTCATAGCTCACCTGTCTCTTCCACCGTCCAATTGACCCTTGCCTGTCAATCATTCATTTTTGTTCTGCCGCTTCCTAGAAAAGTCATTTCCTTGATAAGCTTGAAATTGTTATGCGTTTTACACATAATGATGCGGTTTGCTGGATAGGCAGGGTAGGGGAGGGGAGGGATTAGGCGTGGGGGGAAGGGGAAGGGAGAGGTTTAGAGTGCGGAAGAACTGATGTGTTGAGGGGGGGAAGAAACCTTGGAGGAGGTAAGGGAGAGGGGGGATTGTTGGATAGGAAGGGTAGGGGTAGCTGTTGGGGGGGGGGAGGAGTAGGGGTTATGGGCGGAAGAACTAATATGTGGGAAGGGGAGAAGAAACTTTTGGAGGAGGGGGGAGAGAGATTCGTGGGGCGGGGAAAGAGGGGGGAACAGATTTGCATGTCTTTCATGACAATAGCAATTAAAACCTATTATATTCATACAGCATTACCTTCGTCTCTCGCCAACATGAGATTACATTAAAATTCCTTTCAGTGATTACATCTGTCAGTCAGTGATTACATTTTTCAATCAGTGATAACATCTTTCAGTCATTGATTACATCTCTCAGTCATTGATTACATCTCTCAGTCAATGGTTACATCTCTCAGTCCCCGATTACATCTCTCAGTCCCTGATTATATTTTTCAATCAGTGATTACACCTTTCAGTCATTGATTACATCTCTCAGTCAGTGATTACATCTTTCAGCCAGTGATTACATCTTCCAGCCTCATGCACTACAAAGAGGCAGACGGGGATTCGTGCGCCCCTAAATTGAGATTTCATTAATATTCCATTCAGTTATTCCGTCTCTCAATCACAAGTGGGTCGCAATGAGGAAAATTTCATATTACGTCGATTACAGAATTTGGAAATTACTTTCCACTCTGTGGGATAATTGAAGATGATAATAATGGCCAGATAGTGTCTAGAATGATATCGGTTTGGAAGGGAACTGCAAATAGAGAAAATGCTAGGGTGAAAAGCTATTAATGATTAGTAGACAGGAACTATGAAAGAAACATTGCAATATTTACATGGATTCCTATGGATGCTCACCTATAATATATTCATATGGGTTTAAAATTTTAGTAAGTATACACTTAAAAAGACGTGCGCGCACACACATATATATAATATAATATATATATATATATATATATATATATATATATATACATATATATATATACATGTGTGTGTGTGTGTGGGTGTGTGTGTGCGTGTGTGTATGTGTTTGTGATTATAATCACACGTTTTAATTAATTTTTATATTAAACACCACAGGGAAAAAATTAAAAACGTTTATAAAGCCTAACCGGTGTCGGCTTTATTGCCAAGCCATCTTCATAGGACTGTGATGTTTGATATACAGATATATACACACACACACACACACACACACACACACATATATATATATATATATATATATATATATATATATATATATATATATATGTGTGTGTGTGTGTGTGTGTGTGTGTGTGTGTGCATTTACTCATCCGAAAAAAAGGCCATAAACAAAACACAAAAACCAAAAAAACTAGAAAAAAATAATGCAGATGTAGAGATAACACCCAAAACCCAGAGAGCCCACCCACCCCTTTTTTTGTTTTTTGGCAATCCCATGTCCGTGTCCTGGGCAACCCGGTATTTACAAGCTCCCATCGCAGCCGATGTTTAGGAGAAGCCCCAGCCTCTCTCCTAAGACAGCAATTTGACCGGTTTACCACCTAATATGTAACGTAAACAAATTAAATCTCGTAAAAGGGGGGGAGAGGGAATCTTCGTCCGGCCTCAGCGTATGGAGACGGGCAAAAAAAAAAAAAAAAAAAAGGCGTCGAAGGCTATGGGGGAATGTTTAAATAGGCGAGATGGTGAGAGGCGTTACATGTTATGGAAATTTTTGCTTGTTTTTTTTTTTTTTTTTTTTGCTGTTTTGCAAATGAGATTTATACATGCGTTCCGAGGTGATTGATTTATGGCCTGGTAACAAAAACGTGGCTTGAAAGAAGAAGAAGAAGAAGAAGCAGAAGCAGAAGACTGAGAAAGAGAGAGAGAGAGAGAGAAGCAGAGCAGAGAGCAGAGCAAAGGAATGTTACCTGTTTACAACCGCGTTTCTTAAATTCAGGCGGACCGGCGAAACCTGTCAAGTTTCCCTTTGTAGTCGAGTCATTACGAGGCTTAATTAGGCGGTTGTGTGTAAATAAATCGCCTAATCTAGATCTACTGATTTTACGACTTATAAATAAACAGATAATTGTAATGGAAGTCGACGTTCCTCCCGCGGGAAGATGGCAGTGATGACTTACCTAAACTTTCGGTGCCAATTGGAAGAAGAAGTTTTCCTTATTTTTTTCATGATTTTTAAATCAGGACGAATATTTATGAAACGTAGTGAATGTATCAGCATCTCTTGCATCCCATTTTTAAACGTTATTTTCTATGTATAAATTATTGTAAGCATTCTGAGTCTTCGTTATCATTAGGATAACGCCATGACAAAAATGGACTCCGGAAAACAAAACAGGAGAGAGAGAGAGAGAGAGAGAGAGAGAGAGAGAGAGAGAGAGAGAGAGAGAGAGAGAGAGAGAGATGGACTACGGGAACAAAACCTGAGTCAATGAGAGAGAGAGAGAGAGAGAGAGAGAGAGAGAGAGAGAGAGAGAGAGAGAGAGACTACGGAAACAAAATAGGAAACAAAGAGAGAGAGAGAGAGAGAGAGAGAGAGAGAGAGAGAGAGAGAAAGAGACTACGGAAACAAAATAGGAGAGAGAGAGAGAATGTACTACGGAAACAAAACAAGAGAGAGAGAGAGAGAGAGAGAGAGAGAGAGAGAGAGAGAGAGAGAGAGAGAGAGAGAGATTTTCATTTTAAGAAACTTGCCTAGATTAACAAATATCTTTTTAGATAAAGAAAATTAATAAAACTATAGAGACAGGTAACTTGATCGGAAACTAATAAATAAAATTAATTTTTGACATGTTTTGAGGCAACAGCAAATAAAATCATTTTCCTTCCCTGATGAAGCGTATTTACATTCAAAGTCGAACAGCACAGTGCAGAAATAACCTTTGGAGGCTTGATGTTACTACAAGACTGAAATAAAACTAATTTTCTTACCGGATGGTATGTGCTTAGTTCTTCACTCAAACCGGTACTCTGAAGAAATCACGAACTTGAGAGTCAACTGACCCGATGAGTTCCACTTTTAACCGCTGGTATTCCCAGGATTCCTCTGTTGGCCTCGAGTCCTTTGATCTGCAAAGTACCAGAACTAAATTCATCTGAGTTTTTACGCCGTTGTTACGCTTTCCTTGACTTTTATTGTGAAATGTTTACGGGTATAAAATAACAAATTAGCTTACGTTTAGGAGTCATATTTTATTTGGTTATTATAAAAGTAAACCAGTTCTGATCACTACGAATGTTTCAGTGTTCTATACATTTTTATTATTAAAATTTGTGATTTAAAAAAAAACAAATTCATAGTCTCTAAAAATAAGTCACCCATTAGAAGATTTACTGATTTATCTAAAATATTTTCCTTAAATCTAATTCGGATTCCATTTAAATTCTGAGTGCTCATATAAGTAAAAAATAAAAACTACTGTCATGTTGCAAAGCATCAGATTTCATTGCTGTTCAAGACAGGATCTAATATAATTAGATTCCAGATTTAACTGTTTTCAGCATTTTAAGTAAGTCATTGCTTAAATTCAGCAACTTTTAAGTGTTTCAAGTTTTTTTTTTTACTAATTCCTGTCCACATATATTTCCAATTTCTCCTCTCTCCTACCAAATTAACCTACCGTCCCTGGACATCATATATCAATCTCTCTCACTCAGCCTTTACCCCGAGAACCGATCTCATCCCTGAAGTACTCGAAACAAATTCTAAGGATAAGGCAGAGGACAAATTCTCAAGCGGCACAGGAAATACATTCGTTGAATAGAGAAACCATTTGTCTCGAAGGATACAGTCCTCCATTGGCAAGGCATGTTAAACGTAGTATATCTTTGTGCAAACCATTACCATTATTCCTTCCTGGATACTTATTTTAGCACTGGAATTTTTCCGTCTTCGCCTTGCCTCTGCTAGTATTATAACTGCGAAGGATTTACGTCCAGCGAGGAATGCGCTGTCGAGTAACTTCACGTCGACAAAGAGAATTGTTCTCACGGTCGTTAACTGTAAACCTTAGAATGTCTTACTTTCTCCCAGACTTTATTTAGTAATAATGAAGGAATGGGAGGGACTTCAGAGGGAAAGCAAGCTTGTTTCGGTAGGAATATTTTACTGTATTTTTTTCTTCTTCTTCTTCTTCTTTATTTAGAGGGGTGCTTCGTTCACACTTTGATTTCGTATTTCGTCTTTCTTCGCAGTCACTTTATGTTTGACAACCTTAAGAGGTGCCATAAATTTTTTGGTATCTTGTAAAATCCTTATTTGATTTTTATACTGACAGCAGTTCATGTGATCATATTGTCATTCCTTTTCGTAAAATCAAAATTACATTAGGCATGCAAAATAATGTTTATATCTGCCTTAATAATAACAATAATAGTATTAATAATGATAATCTTTTACATGTCTTGTAAATCTTAATTGATTTTTATACTGACAACAGCTCATGTGATCATATTGTCATTCCTTCTCATAAAATCAAAATGACATTAGGCACGCAAAATGATATTTACATCTGCCTTAATAATAATAAAAAAATAATATTAAAAATGATAATCTTTTTCCACAGGTAAGATTTATAAATGCTTTCCAAAGAACAAATTACATTGAAATATACAAGAAAACAAAGAGGGCGTGGCATTATGATTAACATATAATTAGAATGAGGATGGTCTTTATCTTGTAATGGTTGCGAAAAGCTGCGCCTTCCTTTGTTTTCTTTTTAATTATCTGGGTTTTTTCTTTGTCCTTATTTTGTATGCACTTTCTCTCTCCCTCCCCTCGCTCTCTCTCTCTCTCTCTCTCTCTCTCTCTCTCTCTCTCTCAATTGCGTTTTATTATTATCTGGGTTTTCTTTGTCCTTATTTTGTTAGTCTTTTGTATCCAATTTCTTTCTCCTATCTCTCTCTCTCTCTCTCTCTCTCTCTCTCTCTCTCTCTCTCTCTCTCTCTCCTTCTGTTTTTTATTATTACCTAAGTTTTCTTTGTCCTTATTTTGTTAGTATTTTGTATTTTCTCTCTCTCTCTCTCTCAATTGTTTTTTTTATTATTATCTGGGTTTTCTTTGTTTTTATTCTGTTAGTCTTTTGTATGCACTTTCTCTCTCTCTCTCTCTCTCTCTCTCTCTCTCTCTCTCTCTCTCTCTCTCTCAACAGAGAACACGTGGCATCAACCACATCTTCTCACCCTTCCTCCTCCTCCTCCTCCCCCAAAATTTCATCCATACCTCCGTCCCTCATCCCACCCCACCATAACGCCATCACCCCCGTCAACTCTCCCCTCTCCCATCCCCACCCTCTCCCGGGCCTCTTCAGCCACTCCCTCGGCGTCGACGAAAGGTTTATGTGACGTGAGAAAGTTTAGAGAACAAGACGACGTGTTAGTGAGATGCTTACATTACCTCCCTCAATACCCTGTGGCTCTTCCGGAGTTAGATACCCACCCCCTGCCTTCCCAATCCAATACCCACCAACAGCATCCATGCCCAGGGCATCATCTCTCTCCATGCCCCATTCAGCTCCGTCTTTCATCCTCCCCCTCCTCCTCCTCCTTACGTCTTTTTCTTTGTGACTTCATTGCCTCTTCTTTTTCGGTTTCTGATTTATCTGAAGTGTCCCCTTTTATTTGTGATTTTATTTTTCCATTTATTTATATTTCTGAAGTGACAACGGAAGCCGGATCAGTGCCCAGAGATGATAAAATAATTAAATCATTGCTATTTTCGTTTGGTTAAAAAGAATATTGATAACTTCTTTTTTTAACGTGCTTTTTCCCATTTTTGTATGGAGTAAGCACGATGCCTTCTTTTGAAGGACTTTGATTTGGCTTTGGGGTAGACCGTAGTCTCGTTCGGCTGCCTTGCCTGACATCGCTTAGACCCCGGTAGCGCATGTACATGTTTTGTACCAATCACCAGCTCCCTTTCTCCCAGCAGCGAGGAGACGTTGCGCGGTTAGGTCGACAGTTCAAGACATGTGAGGTGTCTGTTATGTTTTTAGGAGATGTTGGAGTGGCTTTGTTTGTGTGTGTATTAGTCTGTAACACCCATTTGCTTTTAAGCAAACCTATCGTTGATTACATACATAATCCCGGGGTGTCTACACGGATAGCAAAGTGTCCGCCTCTCTGACCGGTCGGCTGCGGATTTGAACCCGCGCCACAGGCCTGTATGAAGTCCGAGGCTGCTGCTCTACCGACTTGGCCATCGAGTCTCTAAGTTAAATAGAATGTTGATAACATTTTAAATGTATTCTGGGTACAATTCGTATTTTGAATAATAACAGACATCATATGCATACACAAATAATGACTGAATAACATGAATAAATTCATAAGTACATATATGAACTACTAATATGGCCAATAATTTATCCAAAA
The DNA here is from genome assembly GCF_040412425.1 of Macrobrachium rosenbergii. Taxonomy (NCBI): domain Eukaryota; kingdom Metazoa; phylum Arthropoda; class Malacostraca; order Decapoda; family Palaemonidae; genus Macrobrachium; species Macrobrachium rosenbergii. The sequence goes on along the minus strand of NC_089761.1, from coordinate 26,778,008 downwards.
ATTTCACCCCGAAATTAGTTCATTCGATGACTGCAGTAACAGAATTACATTAAGTTATAAGTATGACACTAATCATAACTCAAACGAAAAGGCGATCTCTTCAGTGGGTTTCACTATGTACGGGTGTGTGTGTGGTGTTACGACAAAGATGCCACAATGAAGCTTTCATTGCTGTGTTATTATAAAATGCTATGCCTTACTCAGAAAACTGCTGAAATTGTACAGTGTTGAAGTGCTCACATCAGTGAGAGCACTCAAATTACAAAAGATTATTATGAGAATATTTTTGTTATCAATGACAACGATGCTCGTGGGAAATACCTAAGTAACAGTAAGAAGATTCACAGCTATAAAGTTTGCATTTACATAACTCAAAAGCATAAATGGATACAAAACACATCAAACCAGGATTCACTCAGATAAAAAGAGAAAAAGACTATCACTATTTCCTCTTATTTGGACAGGCTTGCTTCTCGAAGCACTGAAAACGAATGAGAAATGTACAAAGAAACTAACTTCTTCAGGGGGGGTTCGAACTCACGCATACTTAGGTTAGAGTTACCCACAATGCCATGAAGAGGAGTCCCTCTTTCTAGCATTATGGGCTACAACAACTTCACTCTAAGTGGCTTTTCATACTCTTTGGCCATCACGCGTTTCATTCAGTATTATGTAATTATGGTAGTTACTCTGCAAGTATTTCAATTGGCGTGGCTGCAAAAAGCTGACATAAATAATAACTAATAAGTAAATAAGCCTTGTAAATAAAAAAAAAAAAAGAGATGAAGATACTATCTAAAATATAACAATCTTTCAAATAATCTTTGTGAATAGGTAAAAAATACGCTGAAGTTTCTTCGGCGCAATCGAGTTTTCTGTACAGCCGCTACAGAGTATAATCAAGGCCACCGAAAGTAGATCTATCTTTTGGTGATCTCGGTATAATGCTGTATGAGCCGCGGGCCGTGAAACTTTAACCACGGTCCGGTGGTGGCCTATTCTATATCGTTCCCAGAAGCACGATTACGGCTAACTTTAACCTTAAATAATATAAAAACTACTGAGGCTAGAAGACTACAATTTGGTATGTTTGATGACTGGAGGGTGGATGATCAACATACCAGTTTGCAGCCTCCGTAGTTTTTAAGATCTGCGGGCGGACAGAAAAAGTGGGGGCAGAATAAAGTGCGGACGGACAGAAAAAGCCGGCACAATAGTTTTCAGAAAAATAAAAAGGGATGAAGATACTGTCTAAAATGTAACATTCTTTCGCCCTCCTTTCGTTTCCTTCATATAGGCATTTCTTTCTCCATAACAGCTAAAATTAAATACGACAAAACTTTCTTCTATGGCTCATAGGATGCTGCTTTTACTTACAGAAACAGCAGACGCCACTGAGCGATACTACCGAGTATTTAAGCCCAAATGTAAATGCTGATGTTGATGCAAAAATACCCCTCGTCAGGCCAGAGGTGTCACGGCAAGAACAAGGAATAAATTTAACTGAACTACACTTGTAACTTGTTCTTCTAGTCATTCAGAGGCAGCTTTTGGTGAAATGGAACAGAAGGAATGAGAGGGAGGGGAGAGGGAGAGGGGTGTTAGAGGAGTGGGAGGGGAGGGGGAGGGGTTTAGAGGAGTGGGAGGGATGGAAGGGAGGGGGAGAGGGGAAATACGAGCTCCTCTTCAGAGAAATAGGACGATTTCGAAGGTTACGAGAGGTCAGCCCTGATCGAATATCACTGTCAAGAGAGGATACACGGTAGTGGTAAATATGGACAATGGAAATCCAAAAACAACAATTTCTGGTCAATGTTTACGATGACTTTCCTGTTCTCTCTCTCTCTCTCTCTCTCTCTCTCTCTCTCTCTCTCTCTCTCTCTCTCTCTCTCTCAAGACAAACTGCATTTCAGGTCTATTGCCCTTTCAAGTGTTCATAAACATCTCTGGAATTTTGTCTGCTAACTCAACTATGACTTGTAATTGCATTTTATTCATTATTATCATTTCAATATTATTATTGGCTTTTCTGTTATTTGAATATGATTATTACCATTATTATCAGTAACTGTTTATCTCTTGTATCTAAACTGTGGGTTGTTTTGTCTCCACTCTGTAAATGGCCTGAGCTGAAACAAAGGAAGTTATTATTATTATTATTATTATTATTATTATTATTATTATTATTATTATTATTATTATTATTATTATATTCCATGAATGATGTTTATAATAATTTTCTCAGTTCTTCAGTAGCTGCTCCCCTCATTCCAACCTCCTCATTATTTCCCAAAACAAAAATGTTCTCTGGCTCTTCCTTTATTTATTATGGCTGACCTTTCCCGGCCCCCCCCCCCACTCCCTTTACCCACTGTTTGCCTTCCTTTCGCTTTCCCTGTCCTCCTCCTCCTCCTCCGCCTCCTCCTTCTTCTTCTTCTTCTTCTTCCCTTGTCTTCTTCCTCCTCTTTTTTCCTCTTTTTCTTTTTCTTCCTCCTCTTTCTTCTCCTTCTTCTTCTTCTTCTTCTTCTTCTTCTTCTTCTTCTTCTTCTTCTTCTTCTCCTTCTTCCTGCTGACGCCTTTCTAGAATACGCCTCTTGCGCCCCCATTCAACCCCCTGGAAGGCGCCATCAAAGGCACCCTCCGAGTGACACACACACACACAGACTGCGCCCCACAACGCGTATTTATCTTACGGCGGAAAGAGACGATTATTCCCAGCGTTGCGGAGTCCAGGCGTCACCCGCCACGCCCGCCCGTAACAAACGACCCTCGTGAAATGGTTCATCTGGGAGGAGGGCGAACTGGACTCCTTATTCTTCTTCTTCTTCCTCCATCGCCAGAGGCCGCCATTAGGTCGGTCAATTCGCACCTCGAGGCGAGGACTCCCGACCTTACTGGACAACGGACGAGGGGTCTGTTGCGGGTGGGGGTAGGGGGTTGAAGGAGAGGGGGAGGGAGGACTACATAGCTGGTGCTTCGGAGGGTGACAGAAAGAGGTGGAGTGGGTATAAATCACCCAGTCCCGTCGTGATGGACGGGTAAAGGGGCCCCCTAAGTGTTCCTCCACATACGGGAAGGCCTCCTGTTTGCCCAAATCAAAATTTCCCTCTCTCTCTCTCTCTCTCTCTCTCTCTCTCACTAAGAATTTCTGTAACCATTTATTTTCTATAATTAAAACTTCGCTGTTGAATTATTTTCGTTATTTATTTTTTTTATTTACTTTTGGTTGGGAAGATGGGTTCGGGATGTATGGCTATTGCAGTAACAGTAGTGAATTGTCATATACAAATAAATAAATCAAATATAATAGAGACAATGTACAATGCAGTAGCGAGGTGAACAAATGTAGAAACTACACTAATAAAAGGATTATTAGAATAAGAATAATATATGTACTTTAGCCATTTATGGCGACTGGTGCTCAATCACGCAAGTTAAAATAGTTGCTACCATCAACACCTATATTACAAATTCCTGACATTTGCGTTTTCCTCAGTGAATAAAGTTTTGTTGAAGAAAGTAAAAGTAGGGCAAATTCCTGCACATCCCTGCAGATTCCTGACATTTGCATTTTCCTCAGTGAATAAAGTCTTGTTGAAGAAAGTACTGCAAATTCCTGCAAATTCCTGACATTTGCGTTTTCCTCAATGAATGTTTTCTTAAAGTAAAAGTACTGCAAATTCCTGACATTTGCGTTTTCCTCAATGAATGTTTTCTTAAAGTAAAAGTACTGCAAATTCCTGACATTTGCGTTTTCCTCAATGAATAAAGTTTTATTGAAGAAAGTAAAAGTATTGCAAATTCCTGACATTTACGTTTTCCTCAATGAATGAAATTCTATTAAAGAGAGTACAAGTACTGCAAATTCGTGCAAATTTCTGACATTTGCGTTTTCCTCAATGAATAAAGTTTTATTGAAGAAAGTAAAAGTACTGCAAATTCCTGCAAATTCCTGACATTTGCATTTTCCTCAATGAATAAAGATTTATTGAAGAAAATAAAAGTATTGCAAATTCCTGACATTTGCGTTTTCCTCAATGAATAAAGATTTATTGAAGAAAGTAAAAGCATTGTAAATTCTTGCAAACTCCTGACATATGCGTTTCCTCAGTGAATTAAGATTTATTGAAGAAAGTAAAAGTATTGAAAATTCCTGCAAACTCCCGACATTTGCGTTTTCCTCAATGAATAAAGCTTTATTGAAGAAAGCAAAAGTACTGCAAATTTCTGCAAAATCCCGACATTTGAGTTTTCCTCAATGAATAAAGCTTTATTGAAGTAAGCAAAAGTACTATTCCGGTGGCCGTCGTAGTGACTAAGAAAATTAGCAATATACTTGACTTGTCTTTTATTTTAACATGTTAACAACGAAACAAAACGTTAAAATAACAATTATCCAATAGCTTCTTAACTGTCTGACTTGCTCTAAATGCTACCTGATAATTAGCTATATAAGAATAGGAATATAGATTTTAGGCCAAAGGCCAAGCACTGGGACCTATGAGGTCATTCAGTGCTGGAAAGGAAATTGAGAGTAGGTAGGTTTGAAAGGTGTAACAGGAGGAAAACCTCAAAGCAGTTGCACTATGAAATAATTGTTAGGAGAGGGTGGATAGCAAGATGTAAGAAAGATAATATGAATGGAGGTACAGAAAAAGGAATGAAAGGGGTTGCGGCTAAGGGCCTAAGGGACGCTGCAAAGAACCTTGAGCTATATATAACCACAAAGTGAAATAGAGTATTGTATGTTATTATCACCATTATTAGCAGAAAGGCAGAGAAAACAGCATCAATAAGAACACAAGGAAGACATGCCAGAGAGAAAAGAAGATAACTGGTCGATTACAAATTCTTATTTAGACAACAAATCAACTTACTATTTTATTTTTGTATTGCACACTACCCTATGCCTCAAATTTTGTTATATTCATAATTTCATATCTAACTAATGCAATGTCCCTCGTGAAATTTTCATAAAACAATTTGTCACATATTCGCATAAAGATTAACAGAGAGAGAGAGAGAGAGAGAGAGAGAGAGAGAGAGAATGCACGAAGAGTCCTGGAATGAAAAGTTAAATCCCCACAAATTAAATTGATGTTTTCCTGTAAACGTATAAGCAATTAGAGAGATGGAAGAGAGTGACATTTTTTTTAACTTGAAAGAAAAAACTATAAAAAAAACAGTAGCTGAAAATACCAGTTAGGAATTCAATCCTTTAACCTATAAAGACCAAATCAACACAGAAAATGGTACGGAACTAGAAACAAAACAGAGAGAGAGAGAGAGAGAGAGAGAGAGAGAGAGAGAGCCAACCATTTTATGTATGCTGCATGTATTATTATTATATTACTAGCAGTAGTAGTATTAGTAGTAGTAGTAGCAATGTTTAACTGAATCCGTTCAATGATTCGTTTTCATCCAAATGTATCTCTGTACTGTCACTCGTATCTGCATCTCCATTTGTGTAGGCCCTTGATAAAAGATTACCGTGACAACCGGAACGAAAAACAATCAATAAATAATTCGAAAAGAGTCAAACAAGAAAAGACCTCTGACCGAACAGAGCCCAACCCCATACAGAGCTGAAATCCAAAATGTCTGGAGATATTTACGACTTGCGGTCAGCCCGAGGACCAGAGGGAGTCCAGAGTTTGACCACAAGGCTGCGAGAGACTTCGATGCCAGAGACCCTCAGCATCCAGGGGTGCCCGATGCCCCGTACCCGGCGGTTAGCTCTGCCAAGATGTACCCCAAGGATCCAATAACCAAAACCAAGAATTTGGGGGGGGAGGAACGAAATAGCTTTACCTCCTGGCTGTGCTTGTTAAAATCACCAAAAAGAAGGAGGAATGATGATGACATTACTCTCGAAAGAACGAATACCAGAAAGCGATGAGGTGAGGGTGAGGAGCGATGGAGGGGAGGAGAAGGTGGAGGAAGTGGTGGAGGTGACGGAAAAGAATAACGGGATGGAGAGGGGAAGACGACGTGGAAAAAGGGGAGCTAATGGTGATAAGAAAAGGGGAAAAAAGGGGAGAGGGTAACAAACTACTCGCCTTGATTAGAGTGATGGTGTCATAGGAGAAGACGTGAATGAGGATGAGAGGTGGAGGTGGAGGGAGGGAGGGAAGGGAGGGGGAGTCAGAAGAAGAGGTCAGAGGAGGTGGGAAGGGAGAGGTGAGAGAGAGAGGGAGTTAAGACAAGGGCTAATTGCTGAGTCAAGGGAAAGACGAGAACGCTGATAGGATTACAATGGAGTTTCCGAGGGGAGAGATTTGTGACGAGGGAGATCCGCGGCCGACGAGATACGAGTATGAAAGTGGGTTCGAGACAGGAAAAGGACGGGAAGTGATGAAAATTGTCGGTTGCGAGAGCGGGTCAAATGGCCCTGCTTATGACTGATAGTGGCGAGTAATGGAACCGATTTGCTGATTAGAAAGGGGGAAGAAGAAGAAGAAGAAGAATGTGAGAAATGAGATCACATACCCCGGACGAAGGGAGAGGAGTTACGCAATGTTTGGAAGTTTGATTGCCTCCCCCGTCGTTTGTCTTGCTTGCCTTACATGGGAGATGCAGTTATTAGTGTCAAAATGGTCTTGGAAAAATCTATTACGTCCCCTTTCATGGCATTTGAGAAATTAAAAAAAATAACAGTGAGAGGGAATCTCAACACTTGAAGACATTGCACACAGGAGCAAACGATCTGCTGAGAATTTTATTTGATGAAGAAAAAATACGATACGTAAACGACCATAAGTTCATTTAATATAAGAGATGACTTGCTAAATCAAACCCTAAAGAAGGCACAGGTTCGAATCCTGGAAAGGGCAGATACTCTTATCATTTATACGTCCCCTTTTCGTCAATGTAATTTTCAAGGCAAATTGATTCGATATTAAATGTTATTGGTTGTTGGCTTAATGTTTGAAGGCACATCAATGTCACGTGAGTGTAAGAGAGAAAACTACCATATATATACATATATATACACACATATATATATGTATATAAATATGTATACACACACACACATATACATATATATATATGTGTGTGTGTGTGTATACAGACACACACACATATATACATAACATATATACCCTAACCTAACCTAACCGAACAACAAACATAATCGCAGGTAACATTACGACAACTAGACAAATTTCACAGGCATTATTTTCCCCCCACTGATTTTATTTACAAAATGGGTTTCTCTATAACATATTCAGTTGACCGCTTTCATTAGTTCTTCATGGTGTGTATAACTTATCACCTCTGAATTAGGATACAAACATCTCCAATTGTACAGATCATCAGTTTTACATAATTTTCACAAATATTCTGTAAGGTTTTTCATTGTATTCAAAAATGTAATTAGGTATTATACACGTTCATATATACATGCGCACGTATACACAAAACCAAAAATATATAGTGTACGAGGGATGTGTGGGTGACTATGTGTATACATTTATTTATTTATCTGTCTGTTTATCTATTCATTTATTTATTTATTTGCTTATCTATTTATTTATTTAAGTCGGCAAAAGAGAAATGTCTTTGTTAAGCAGGAAAGTCCAGTGTCTGAAAAGGATGCAAAATAAAAATGTGAAAGGAAACTGTGTGAGAGAGAGAGATGGATGGAGAGGAGATGGATGGATGGAAGATAACGAATAGAAGGGGTGAAAACAATGTTATCGGGACATCCATCTCAGCCTCGAACACTGCAGAGGTCTGCTGACCACCTCGTAAACCAGAACAGGTGAATGGAGAAGAGGGTGTGGTTCAGGGATTGCCTGGGTCTTCTAGGGGTTTTAGGGGTGGGGAGGGAGTGAGGGAGGGCCCGTGGGGTGGCAGAGGAGGGGGGAGGGGAGGGAAAGGAAGGAGTCTGAGATCCAGGCACTTGTTAGTTTGCTTGATGGCTGTCCTTCGCCTTCTGGTTATGGGAAGAGGTGAAGGAAAAGATAAAAAAACGAAAACAAATAAAAAACAGACAAGAGAAAAAGACAGAAAATAAAATATGGGAAGAGGCGATGGAAAAAAAATCAAAAATTAAAAAAACAAAAACATAAAAAAGAGACAAGAGAAAAAGATAGAAAATAAAATATATTTTCCTTTTCATATAATGTTTATTTTACACTTCAGTCAACCTTCCATGCGATACTGCGTTTACATCAAATGTAATATCGCAATAATTTGCCAACTATATTACTCTCTCAGTTACATCTTGTGACGTAAGATTATCTGCCAAAATTAATGTCTTGCTTGGGAAACCCGTCTCCACATCTAGATAAACATTATTACCAAATCCAGTCTTAACAAACAATGCAAAAAGGTTCGTTGATAAGCGAATGTGCAAGAACATATTCTTATTTTTTATTCGTCCACATTTCAATTCTCATCGACAACATTGCCTGTCTTCAATGTTTGTTGTCATAAAAACTTTAAGGGAATTTCTCCATATTTGGAAATTACAGTTCTGCTTGGGATGGTGATCACATTTTATTTATTTTCATTCTTTAATTTTTGTTTTTACGTTATTATCATCCTAAGCAGGGTTTTGTAGTTCCTAAATATGGAAACATTCCCTCGAGCTTTTCTTGACAACAAATATTGAAGACAGGGAAAATTATTTCTGACGAATGAAATATGAAAAATAGACACGTTTAAAAAAAAAACACGGATGTTCTTTCACATTCTGGTATCAAGTAAGCTTTTTTTGCATTGCTTGTTGGTACTGGGTTCAGTGATAATGTTCACCCAAGTGTGGAGACAAGTTTCCCAACCAAGATTTTCATTTTGGTTGCTAATCTTCAAGTCTGGCCAAAGCAGTTAATATCATCTGTAAATGCAATATCTCATGAATTAATGATTGCATCCTTCAGGCACTATCCTATTCCACACAAAAACGCTTTCACAAGCATGCATGCATACATGCATACATACATACATGCATACATACATACATACATACATACATACACATTATATATATATATACTGGTATATATATATATATATATATATATATATAAAGAGAGAGAGAGAGAGAAAGAGAGAGATAGATAGATAGATAGATAGATATTGGTCTCCAAGATATTATAACAATCATAATGATCCTATAATTATATAACATATATATATATATATATATATATATATATATATATATATATATATATATATATATATATATATATATATATTATATATATATATATATATATACATATATAGACAGACAGATAGTTAAATATTGGTTCTAAGATAAATGATATTACTAACAGTTATAACAATCATAATGACCACTATCGTAACATCAATAGTACCGTTTGTTAATAGAGGGAAAATCTTCGGAATATCTATCTGTCAGAGAAAAGGAAAAATTGTTTCCTTTGCTTCACTGAAACCAACCAACAAGAGAAGTAATTTCTTCTAACTGAAAAAAAAAAAATATCTATCAAGACTTTTCTTTATTAAAAAAACATTATTCGGATTACAGATAATACCAACTATAATTTTAAATATACACAAATCTTGAGTTCTTTTTTTTTTTTGCCTTTTATAATTCATCTTCACAAAATTCAGTTTTATCAAATATTATTTTTGAGTACGCGGTCGTTTTAATTTAAGTACTGTATATTTCGCAAAAAGATAAGGGAGATATTTCCCTGCATCTTTCTTTATGTTTTGACACAAAGTTTTATTTGTCTTTCGGAAAGTTATGTTTTTATAGCCGACAGTGATTATCATTTTCTCTTTTTTTATATCTTTTTCTTATTAAATATTTTACATCTAAAACGCTATTCGGCAAAATGTATTTTTTAAGCTTTGGTTTTATACATTTTTACTCTTGGTTATTAATTTGTGCTTGTAGTACATTTTATTTGGTAGCACGAACTGCATTATGAAAAGAAACATCAACATAATTATTGTATTTCAGATTTTTTTTTTTTTTTCTACGTCATTTTGATTCGATTTTTTTTTCAAATACATTATTAGGATGTAGTATCTAAACCAACGTTTATAGACATATTAAGTTGCTGGGATTAAGAAAAATGTATTAATCTATTTGTAAACTACGTTTTGTTGATATATTTCGCAACTGACTTAAAAAAACTTATTTTTTCTAGATGAAAATTTATTTGACATAAAAAATTATTTTTTTCTAGATGCAAAATTATTTTTATTAAGTTCAAACCCACCAAGAAAGAGAGAGAAAGATAACATCGGGAAACATAATCAAGAATATATTAATCTAATTGAAAACCACATATGCAGATATATTTCCCAATTTACATAAAAAATTATTTTTTCCTATATGAAAAATTATTTTTATTAAGTTCAAACCCATCCAAAAAGAGAGAGAGAGATAAATATCGGGAAAAAATAATGAAAAATATATTAATCTATTTGAAAACCACGTATGTAGATATATTTCCCAACTGACATAAAAAAAATTTATTTTTCCTATATGAAAAATTATTTTTATTAAAGTTTAAACCCATCCAGAAAGAGAGAGAAAGATAAATATCGGGGGAAAAAAATAATGACGCTACGGTATAACATATTAACCTTTTAAACTAATGGTTCACACTTTGATTTAAAACGCTATCAAATTTGACAGCCATAGAGCAAACGGCGTCCCATTTATCCAAACAATCAGGCATTACCGCTGACACCTAGAATATTATTTTAAAATCCTGCGCGTATATTCTACGGCTTGGCTATAAAGGAAAGCTCTGAAAAGGGATTTTCTTACGGTATACATCAGGGCACCTGTGTGTGTGTGTTTATAAATAAATGTGTGTGTGTATATATATATATATATATATATATATATATATATATATATATATATATATATATATATATATATATATATATACTGTATATATATATATATATACTGTATGTATGCATGCACATACACATACCCCACGATTAGAAACATCTTAGGTTAAAACAAAAAATCCTATTACAATGGACAGGATTTCGTTGCTTGCTTGAACACTTAATAAACGCCGGATGGATTATTCAAAACACGGGAACTGCAACAGACCGCACATAATGTCTCTTGACGTTAAGGAGACTTTCACCGTATTTATATAAGGAGTTGACTGTCGCATGAATTCAACGATAAACGCGTCTCACCTCTCTCTCTCTCTCTCTCTCTCTCTCTCTCTCTCTCTCTCTCTCTCTCTCTCTCTCTCTCTCTCTCTCCATGTGTTTATTTTGAAACATTTTATGCGCGCTGTTTTCTACTATCGTATGCTCGGAGATCCTGCATTATTATTATTATTATATATATATATATATATATATATATATATATATATATATATATCTTATATATATTATGATATATATATGTTTATATATATATATATATATATATATATATATATATATATATATATATATATATTATGTATATATTATAATATATAAAAATTTATAGATATATATATGTGTGTGTGCGTGTGTGCGCACGCGCGTGCGTGAGAGACGTATGTATCTAGGTCTGTACTTTCTAATTTTCATCTACGTACGCAGTCCTGTGGTATTTTAACTTCAACGAATTACCTAATGAGCTTTTAACATAGTGCTATTACAGTTTATTTTACGTAATAAAGTAAAGTCCACATGTGGATTATATTTATATAAATGTGTATATATTTTTTTTTTCTTTTTTTTTTGACTGGTCACTTTCAGCAAAGATAGACAGATCTTTTTGGGTCCACTTGCCATTACAAATCCTTGAGGTTTCTTAATCTGACAGTCAATTCAGATTCAATTCTTTGTAGTGACAAGGTGTAAAAATACTGTGAATAAATTTAAAGTCATATAAAGACATTGAAATGATTGTATTGCAATATATATATATATATATATATATATATATATATATATATATATACATATATATATATATATATATATATATATATATATATATATATATATATATATCTGTGTGTGTGCGTGTGTGTATGTGGGTATCACTTACGTGTGTATAATATACGAAAATATTCTTTGCATCAATTCGTCTCTTCCTTTTATGGGTGCAGCCCTGGTTAGGTTATTTCAGAATCAATCTTCCAGTCATCAATAATTTGGGAAAGTGATAATTTGACTGCTTTTTAAAGCTTAATCTTAACATCGCATAGCAATTCTTTTGGAAATAATCTGCCTTGATAGTACCTCGTTTTTAAGAAATGGAACGTAAGTTCTCCACATGTGAGAGTAAAGAATAATAATAATAATAATAATAATAATAATAATAATAATAATAATAATAATAATAATAATAATAATAATAATAATAGTTCTTTACTGTATATTACGATCAAATACAAATGATAGATGCAGATATATGAACGTTACAAAATACTTTTGCAAAAAGATATCAGTAACAGCCACACCATGACATCTAAAATTCATTAGCTCTCGTTAGATGGCAGCACCACCGTCCACTCAAGTCACGCCGCACTCGATGGCCTAATCGGCAATCACGGCAGCCGTCATCACAGCATCTCGTCCCTTAGTTCTCATGAAATATTGCCCCCTCCTTAATGAGTTTCCTGTGGGAGGCGTCCACTAACGGCCGTTTGACCTCAACAGTCACCACTGCCGGCGCCCTGGTCGTCGTCGGCGAAGTCGGCCTTCAAAACCGAAGAGGTGGGTTACTCGAGCCCTTTCGAGGGTGGGGTCGGGAATACAGGGCAGGGAAGGGACGGGGGCGAGGGTGGCGCTTGTGGTTCGAAGGTGGAGGGTTGGGGGCGACTTTCGCGACTGATTTATAGAGTGTGAAGTCCATTGTTCAAACGACTTTCGGTTCTTCGTGGTCCATGACGAGGACCAGGAAACAAGGGGTTTTTGTTGTTCGTCTATGAGATATACCTCCAGTGGGGCCTTTTGGTATTTTCTTCATGGGGTTTGTTTCATTTCGTCTGAGGAGGCATGTTTATTCATGAATGAGACCTATTCATTCATGCACACCTTTTAAGTCTTGTTTATTATTTATCTCTGTCCACTGGCGAGATATTCGTTTATTATTTTTATCGGTTTGCTTTGAAATTTTTGGCACTGCCAAGTGGAACAGATGTAGTAGCTGTCAGTCAAACTTCTGTTAATGCTCTGCTGTCTGTATACATTTTACTCTTCTTGTTCTCTGTTAACCCCAGTTTCCTGGATACCATGCCTCCACGGATAAGTGTTTCTGAAGATTATCAGATGCCATTTCTCATAAATTCTTATAATAATTTATTTGAGTTGTATTTTCCCCTGATGTATACTTTAGAAATATCCAATAGTTTTTCTTTCCTAGCCTCCAAATTATGAAACAAAAAAGGACAAAATTTTAATGAAACAAAAAAGGACAAAATTTTATTGTACATTGCAGAACATTTTAGGTTGGGAGTGTTTCAGATCATGTATCATTTGTTTATGTTTAGCAATCAGAGGTCCAGTATTTAGATTTGTTATCACAAACCTTCCATGTTAGGAATCTTTGCTTTTTATGTTCTGCAAGAAACATCCGAGTGTTATCTTTGTTAGAACTAGTCTATATCCCTGCCAAGATTGTGAAAGTCACCAGTGCCCATTTCCTTCCAACTTCCAATTTTTCTTTTCCTTTTCAGAGAGTCTCGTAGGTTACAAATAGCTTTCACAGCTAATAAAAAAAAAATAATGCACACAAAGTTAAATACTCAGGGCTTTTTGACTCTAAAATAATGTAGACACTGAGGTTGAACTCATGAACTAAATTATAATATGGATTAGCAAGAATAATGACGTTCTCTAAAAAATGAAGACAAAATAAGACTTTTCTTGTTTTTGTAAGTCTTGGTATAATGTTGGAAATAAACTTGAAACCCTAAAACTTTACGAGGACTACTGTCCTTATAGTTAAAGGGGAAACTAGATCCAGTTTCATTCCCTTTGACAGTTGGGGCAATGTATCAAGATTTCGCACAAGTAAGGGTCTCATTGTATCCTCTATAATAATAATAATAATAATAATAATAATAATAATAATAATAATAATAATAATAATAATAATAATTGTCGTTGTTTACCGGAACATTAAGAAATCAGTCTTCGCACTTGATTCAGGCGAGACTGATGTCATAAATTAAACAGATACAAACCTTTCAAGTGTATTAAAAAAAAACAAGTAAAAAATGCGCCGAAGTTCCTTCGTCGCATTCGAGTTTTCTGTACAGCGTATAATACTGTATGAAATTCTCAGCCACGGTCCATGACACACTCAGCCGACCGTGGTGGCTTGTGTTGTCGCGTTTCCAGACGCACGATCATGGCTGCAGTTTCGTATGTTTGATGATTGGAGGGTGGCTTATCAACCTACCAATTTGCAGTCCTCTAGCCTCATTAGTTTTTAAGATCTGAGGGCGGACAGAAAAAGTGCGGACGGACGGACAAAGCCGGCACAATAGTTGTCTTTTACAGGAAACTAAAAAAACGCAAAATTAAAAAAAAATGAATGAAACCAATTTACGCAAGAAGAAAAGGTAACAAATTTACGCCATTGATGGTAGAAGTCATAAAATAGCTGGGCATCCCATTCCAATTAGCCTTTGTGGACGTGGCGTTCCCGTGCCCACAAGTCTTCCTTAGCCCCCCGTCGGGATTGCGGGTACTCGCGGCTCCGCAGGACATGGCCAAGGGGACTTTGGGCATTGCAGGAACGAAGGGGCATTGGGACACAGTATCGGAGAACGTTAGGGGACACGGGAGCACCCCTACCAATACCCCTGTGGCTTTGTGGCCCAGGAGGGCCCAGAAGGTCCCCCCCAACTTCTGCCCTCCACTCAAGAGTCCCACCCCTACCAATGCCCCTGTGGCTTTGTGGCCCAGGAGGTCCTCCCCCCCTTCCCTTCTGCCCTCTACTCAAGAGTCCCTGGAACTCATCAACCCCTATGGGGAGCCCCGGACCTTAATCGTCTAACGTCCCTTTGAGGTCCCCCGGAGTCGTGAAGAGTTACGACCCACTCACGCCGGGGGTGTCCCTCACGCTCTCCGTGTAAACCGTCAGGAGGATTGGCTTTAAAAGGGTTTTATTTGCGCCTACAAAGTTCATTTCTCTCGTTTCCTGTTGTGTAATCGGTGCCCGATGATGACAGAGGAGGGGCCTTCGAATGTAATCCAGAAACGATAATGAACTTGTGAAGAAGAAGAAGAAAAAAAGGAAGAAGAAGAAGAAGAAGAAGAAGAAGAAGAAGAAGAAGAAGAAGAAGAAGAAGAAGAAGAAGGAGAGGAGGAAGAGGAAGAAGAAGAAGGATGAGAGGAAGGAAACGTGAAGCTGAGGAACATGTTGGGGCCTTCGAATGTAATCCAGAAACGATAATGAACTTGTGAAGAAGAAGAAGAATAAATGGAAGAAGTAGAGGAAGGGGAAGAAGAAGAAGAAGAAGGAAAGAAGGAAGAGGAAGAAGAAGAAGGATGAGAGGAAGGAAACGTGAAGCTGAGGAATATGTTGGGGCCTTCGAATGTAATCCAGAAACGATAATGAACTTGTGAAGAAGAAGAAGAAGAAGAAGAAGAGGAGGAGGAGAGGAAAGAAAGAGGAAGGGATGTGAGGAGAGGAAACGTGAAACTGAGGAATATGTTAGCCTTCGAATGTAATCCAGAAACGATAATGAACTTGTGAAGAAGAAGAAGAAGGAGAGGAGGAAGAAGGAGAAGAAGAAGGATAGGAGGAAGAGGAAGAAGAAGAAGAAGAAGAAGAAGAAGGATGAGAGGAAGGAAACGTGAAGCTGAGGAATATGTTGGGGCCTTCGAAAGTAATCCAGAAACGATAATGAACTTGTGAAGAAGGAGAGGAGGAAGAAGAAGAAGGAGAAGAAGGAAACGTGGAGCTGAGAAATAAGTTGGGTAGAGCGGGCACCTAGTGCCACAGAAACCAAAGAAGGTCATGTGACTCCTGGGTATGTGGACGCTTCATCAGGTCCTGTGCATTTTCACCCTGCAAAGGGCACGTCCAAACTGGTGGAGGTAGGGGTCAGCGGGTGGGCTTTCACCGATAGGTGGAGGAGCCCCCACCAACATGTGACCATGGCCAAAAGACGTAGGGGGCCACGGGTAGGCTTTCACCGAAGGGGGCGGGGGCGCCCACACCAACATGTGACCATGACAAAAGCCGTTATCGTCGTTCGTGCATTAGTTTCCCTTATTCTTTCAAAGTCGTTTTCCTTTATTTTCCCTCCCTCCTCCTCCCCCCCCCCCCTTCGTCAGGGCGTCTCAATTGGAAGAGTCGCGCTCTCGCTCGCTCGCATCCGTCCAGGGGCGCCTGGGAAGTCAGGAATGGACAAGGGAGGTTTCTGTCTTCCTCCACCAACCTAGTTAAAAACATAATGTACCATGTAATGAATTTGCGCACCAGCGACCCTGTATGGGCCAACTCTCTGTAAGAGACAAATCACGGTCATTCACGGGCATTATTTTCTCCTTTGCCCCTTATGGGGCGCGCTTCTTTCTCATTCTCCTCTAGGGCTTTTTATTTATCCGTTTACTTCTTTTTTGTTAGTTTTTTTCTGTTTCGCTGTTTTTCTCAGCCATGTCGACTTGAGACGTTCTGTGAAATTGTTTGATTTGAAGAGGAGTCTTTGAAAGAAAAGAATCTTGGATGGAGAGACTAAAAATTTATTTCATATCACAAATAGGCGTCACAACTACCATGGTCATAGACGAGGAGATAAATGACTGCTCAAAACAAGCAGAAAAATACAGCATGAAAGATTGACAAAACAATCGTCCATTTGGTGAAAATGCCACAAATCAAAATTTACCAAGATTGTTTTTACAGAAATCTAAACTAACAAGAATCTTGAATAAACACTGGCATTACTGAACTAACCACAAATTAACATAAGGTTTCAAACAAATTAAAATTACCCACTGCAAATAAAGATATAAACGTAACGTTTAGTAAAGAAAAACTCAAAATTACCAACAACCCCAAATAAAAATATAAACGTATTAAAACGTCCGCGAACAAAAAAACACAAAACGTCCGAACTCTCACAGACACTAAACAGACGAAAACGTCTGCAAAATTCCAATCAGCGTTGCTGAAAAACAACACGAAGGCGGATAATGGGAAAAGAGAAAGACTCTCGCCCTTTTATTGGTAAGTATCCGAGACACGAGCTTTCTCCGAATTAAATGTAGAGGAGGAGGAGGAGGAGGAGGAGGAGGAGGAGGAGGAGGAGGAGGAGGAGAGGAAGAAAGGAGAAAGGACAGAAGAGAAATTGGGGAGCTTCAGGAAGATGGAGACGGGTTATTTGTCTCCCGATGGCCATGAAAGCATCCGAGTGTGGCGGAGGTGGTGGCATCCATTTAGTAAAGGAGGTATTGGGCTCTCTCTCTCTCTCTCTCTCTCTCTCTCTCTCTCTCTCTCTTTCTAGATGCAGAAGGTATGTGGATACTGAGCACGTTACACTTTTGACCTCTGTGGTGTTGTGTATTCTCTCTCCTCTCTCTCTCTTAATCTCTCTCATGGTGTGGTGGATACTGGACATGTTACATATTTTCCACCCTGCCAAGTTTATTGTGTATTTCAATCTCTCTCTCTCTCTCTCTCTCAAGCAGGGGGTGAGGGCACTGAACATATATTTTTTTCGCCTTGTCAAGTTTGTGTGCATTCTCTCTCTCTCTCTCTCTCTCTCTCTCTCTCTCTCTCTCTCTCTCTCTCTCTCTCTCTACAGGATGTGAAGATACTGAACGTGCAACATTTTTTTAACCTATGAGTGTCGTGTATTTTCATTCATCTCTCTCTCTCTCTCTCTCTCTCTCTCTGTCTCTCTCTCTCCAGTAAGTAAGTACATCATTTGTTTGTCTTTGTATTTTGTATTAGTTATGATACTGCAAGGACACATATGTTTACATTAAGACATACTGTACTATATATATATATATATATATAGATATATATATATATATATATATATATACACATATATATTTGTTGTTATATATATATATATATATATATATATAGTGAGGTGTTGTGTGTGTGTGATTTGGATTTCAATGTTCTTACAAAGAAACAATCGAACTTATTTCACAAACAACACTGAAAATTCATATAAAACTTGCAGTATTACAACCATGAGGTAAAGCTGTTACTGAGATTCAACAAAACACATTAAAAAATGGTAAATGTTTTACCGAAACAAAAAACTGATAACTAGACTTTGACATCTGATGTATTGACAGCATTCTGTATAAATGGCACTGAAATTGCAGCTCCCAAAAAATGAACCTTACAAACCATAAGTTATTTTCAATTTTCAGTGTTTTTGTTGTGTTCAATATGTTGTCTCCTATTCTCCTATGTCAAATTTTATTCCCTGTCATTGCACCGACAAAACGGCATAGAGAGACGCTCGTAATTATGAAAATAAATAAACAGAAAAAATAAACAAGGCGATACTTCTATTTTCATTTGTTAAGTCAGCCAACCAGTTCATGTAAGTGGGTCTCATTCTCCAGTTTTGTAAGCTCTCTGTAAATAAATAAATGATTTTGACCCTGAACATGTTGAAAAGGGAAATATTAAAATAAATGCCGATGTCTCACTCCGAGAGCAGATTTACATTACTGTATAAAGAAATAGTCACAGAAACATATAAATAATTTAGGAAATCAATAAATAAATAATCTAACAAATCATAAATAAATAAATGAATAAATAAATAAATAGGTAAACCAATAAAATTACTTATGAAATTCAACATTGAAGATTATCTGAACAAAGAGAAAATCAGACTAAATTGTCAATTGCGTCTGAACGCAACCGCAAGGAAAAATATGTTCCGAAGAATAATGAAATATCCCTGAAAAGAGTTTGTTCCATAAACAAAGTTATAAATGATTTCAATTTCTAAAGGTTTCTTGCGTAATCTGGCAGAGTGTCTGCATTCTCGCCTGCATCTTGGTACACAGACCTGAAATTTATGCTTTTCAAGCTGAATTCATTGGCCTTTACCCGTTTCAGAGGCGTTCAGACTTACCCTCTATCTCAAGTGGTCGGTACACATTAAACAAGATTATTCCAGTGCAGGAAATTGCACAATGACAGCCCGTAAGTATGCCTTATGCCAGGACAGGGCATTGCGCAATGACGGCCTTCAAGTGATGTTAGTTGTTAAAGTGAATGAAAAGAAAAGTGCCTGGTAGGGATCTCCGTGTCTGGACCAACCAGCCAAGATGATGAAGTCTTACTTCTGAATTACTCTTACAATAAATAACGACACAGAATTTTAGCAACCATATTCATCACATGAAATTTGCATAGCAAGTAATTTTGCAGCGTTGGTTTTGGACCAACTAACAAGACGATGAAAACTAACCTCTCAATTATTTTTACTTTGCATAATGCTACATAGATTTTTAAACATTTCATTCATCAAGCAAAATGGCATCGCAAGTAGTTTTCCAATATTGTTTTTGTCACTATAAAATAGTTCTTGTTTTTAATGCTCTCCAGTTTTCTAAGTAAAATTATCATTTAGTATTTTTTGCTTTGACATCAGTTCCTACCGCAAGTAATTTTCTAATATTGTTTTTGTTACTATAAAGTAGTTCTGGTTTTCCATGTTCTCCATTTTTCTAAGTAAAATTATAATTCATTGTTTTCTGCTTTTACATCATTTCCTACCGCAAGTAATTTTCCAATATTATTTTTGTCACTATAATATAGTTCTTGTTTTCAATGCTCTCCAGTTTTCTAAGTGAAATTATATCATTCAGAATTTTCTGCTTTTACATCAATTCCTTAAAGTAGGAATTGATATAAAAGTAGAAAATACTAAATGATAATTTTACTTAGAAAACCAGAGAACACTGAAAACCAAAACTATTTTATAGTGACAAAACAATATTGGAAAATTACTTGCGTTGCGAGTGGCTTTTGTATTTCTGAAACATCCACCTTTCCCTAACTCAGCCCAACACCGCATCTCCCGTTAACCCTCTTCTGGAGCACGAGCAGAAAAAAAATTTAAATCGCCGGTAATTGCACCGACTTCCTCGGACCATTCTGTATAAGACCGGGCTGATTTTACAATTTTAAACTATAAAGTAAGCCCAGCCGATAAAGCTGGAAATGTTAGCGGACGAATCTGTTATTTTCGCACCCCCGAGACTCCGACAGGTACGTAATTAACGGCGCTAAATCTAGGACCACCACCGCCGCTGCAATTTCTTGTCGGTTCTGTATCGCGGGGTGTGGTCACTTCTCGCACTTCCTGATGCGTTGTTGGCATTGAATCATTCGTCTTGTAGATATAAAAGATAGATATGGCCATTTCCTTAGTCAGGATTATCTCGTCGAAAATTGCCAGGCACGACTTTATGGCTTAGATTTTATGGTTTAAAACCGTGAGATGTTTACACTTGGGCAGTAGGATGTGATGTACCAAAAGAAGAAAGATTATAGACTTTTAATTTCTTAGGGCTGGGTTTCTGCAGTTAGGTCTTGCTACATTTTGGAACGAGGAGCAAAAACTGGAATCGTGGTACCTTTGAACCTGTGATCCTCCGCACTAAAGAACAGGAATTGTAGGGAGAAACAATTCCAGTATTTTTATCAGGATAATTGATGGTGGAAACGTAAAATATGAAATGTCCCTCGTCCTAAATGCCTGCGCCGATGAAAGAAAATTATGCAGGCATTTAGTGAAAACTAAAAAAACAAGTAAAAAAATGCGCCGAAGTTCTTCGGCGCAATCGAATTTTCTCTACATCGTAAAATGCTGTATAAAACTATCAGCTACGACCTCGCAACGCTCAGTTCCTCCCTAGATGCGGTCAAGTGCAGGTTCGTCGGCGACGCCTCCGGAATTGGACTCGGAGGTGCCACACGCACGATCCATGGCTAACCTTAACCTTAAATAAAATGAAAACTACTGGTGCTAGAGGGCTGCAATTTGGTATGTTTGATGATTGGAGGATGGATGATCAACATACCAATTTGCAGCCCTCTAACCTCAGTAGTTTTTAAGAACTGAGGGAGGACACAAAAAGTGCGGACGGACAGATAAAACCGACACAATAGTTTTCTTTTACAGAAAACTAAAAAACTCGTTCCAGAAGTTACGCTCACTCAAATGCTCAAGGTACACGTATTGTTTACGAATATTTTTCCTACTGAACTGGAGCAAATTATTTTAATAACGCACACCAAATTACACCCACTATGAAACTTCATTTTATTTACCTTTGTTTATATTTATTTAGTTCTTGTTCAGCTTGGCTTGTTAAATTGAAGTAACTAGCAATGCACGAAGCCGTCAGATTTCCCAGCGTTCATTTGGGGATATATATATATAATATATATATATATATATATATATATATATATATAGAGAGAGAGAGAGAGAGAGAGAGAGAGAGAGAGAGAGAGAGAGAGAGAGAGAGATTCTGCGTGTACATAAATGCCTATTTTATTTGTATTTGATTTATCGCTCACAACAGACACACGTAGTCTCAACTTCAAATTCACGTAGCATGTGTAAACAGAAATCATCATTCAGTCACAAACACAAGAAACCATCACCACATCAAAACCCCAAGTTAAAAAAAAAAAAACATTAATAAAAAAAATTATATATATAAAAAAAAAATAATCCTGCGTGAGCAACATTTCTCCGCTAGGCGATTACCGCAGTCCCCCGGTAATCTAAAACCCTATTTATTCGTGCTTGAGAAGGCAAAAGTCTTCAAGCAAATTGTGGATAACGAGCACCCCTTTTTACGAAAGCGAAACTAATGAATAGGTGCGAGTGGACTCTCTCTCTCTCTCTCTCCCTCTCTCTCTCCGTCTCTCTCCCTTTTCCTTTTCCTCTTCTTCTTTATTCTTTTTTTTTCTATCCAGCCTGCAATATTCCCTTAACGAGACGGTCACGAGGAATTGGGCAAATGCACTGCATTATTACCCTGGGCTAATAGAGTGGGGATTTCTTTCCAAAACCAAGTCGTTTAGTTTGAGTGGCCGTATGCGCAGATGTTTCAAGTCCGGCGCTGAGAGGATGGAAATGATTAATAATAATAATAATAATAATAATAATAATAATAATAATAATAATAATAATAATAATAGACCACGTTCTAGCTAAGGATCTTATTAGAATGACAATGATATTCAGACCCCCTGGAAATAATAATAATAATAATAATAATAGACCATGTTCTAGCTAAGGTTCTTATCATAATGATAATGTTAATAGATTCTCTTTTGGTTTCGGGGCCTTGCAATAATACTAATCATAGTTTTAATAATAGTGAGGATAATAATAAAAATAACAACAATAATAATAATAACAGACCATTTCAGGCTAAGGCTCTTACGAGAATGATAATTATAATGCACTCTCTTTTGAGAAGATGGAAATAATAATAATAATAATAATAATAATAATAATAATAATAATAATAATAGACCACGTAACAGCTAAGGATCTAATAATAATGATAATGTTAATAGATTCTCTTTTGGTTTCGGACCTTGTAATAATACTAATCACAGTTTTAATGATAGTGGTGACAATAATAATAACAGACCATATTCTAGCTAAGGCTCTTACGATAATGATAATAATAATGCACTCTCTTTTGAGAAGATGGAAATAATAATAAAAATAATGGGGTTCTTATGATAATAATAAGGAGAATATTAGGCCTTCTTTTTTACCTATAGGACTTACCATAATAACAACAGTATTAATAGAGGTGGACTTTCTCAGTTCAGAACATCACACAAATGCAGAATGATAACACAATTTACACCATATTTCTAGACTGATTTTTTAAATGTATTTATTCACAAATGTAGAGAAAAGATCATTTATGCTCTCATATAAAACAGGGTCTTGTAGAATAAAAATGTCATTCACATTTCATATATTTACTCAAATTGCATTGCTTCCTGTGTTGATCTGAATAAAAGCTTGATGGGCAAAATCTTTAAGAGTTAATATATATGTGTATATGTATATATATATATATATATATATATATATATATATATATATATATATATGTATATATGTATATGTATATATATGTATATGTATGTATATATGTATATATATGTATATATATATATATATATATATATATATATACATATATATATTACACATATGCAGGTGACTTGCGTGTATGCATGCAATATATAAGACCATCATGTCGGCGCACCCCTTCCCGGTACAACCGCTGTAAATAAGCAGAACGGACCTGGCAGCAGCCTGATGGGTGAGGTAGGGGAGGGGAGGGGAGGAGAGGAGAAGGGGTATGGGGAGGGAGACGTGGAGTAGATGACTTAAATAAGCACTGACTGGGATTACGAAATAGTGGTTTAAGCCCCCCAGCCCCCACCCCCCTTCCAAAAGAGAGAATTATTAACAAATTGCACGTATGTTTGTTTATGGGGCTCGAAGGCCGGAATTACGCGCAACCCACGTACCAATTCCGTATGGAAATCGCGTTTTACGCGTCCTGGGCTGAAGCATTGTAACATCAACCGTGGAATTATATATACTTAGCATATCAGCACACTCGCAGGACGGCTGATGTATACATGCCCCGCTGATATATAACAACGCTTGCTTTGGCTTCAGTGACTGGGCTCGTAATTGCTGGGTTTGGGCTTTATAGGGAACGCTAAATAAAATGCTATTATGTGCGCTCTCTCTCTCTCTCTCTCTCTCTCTCTCTCTCTCTCTCTCTCTCTCTCTCTCATAGCATTGTTTCCCTTCTCCCGTTTTTCTCAACATTTTCATTCAGTTGCTTCCTTGCTTTCTGCTGCTTCTTCCTTTACTCTCTCTCTCTCTCTCTCTCTCTCTCTCTCTCTCTCTCTCCATTAATTTTTTGTTCCAGTCTCCAGTTTTTCTCAACATTTTCATTCGGTTGCTTCCTTGCTTTGTGCTGATTCTTTAATTATTATTAACCCCCACCCCTCTCTCTCTCTCTCTCTCTCTCTCTCTCTCTCTCTCTCTCTCTCTCTCTCATAGCATTGTTTCCCTTCTTCCGTTTTGCTCAACATTTTCATTCGGTTGCTTCCTTGCTTTGTGCTGATTCTTTACATTTCTCTCTCTCTCTCTCTCTCTCTCTCTCTCTCTCTCTCTCTCTGTTACTGATTACATTTTTTCCTATCTCCTTTCTCTACACTGCTCACTTTCTCTCAACATTTTTTTTATTTCTCTGCTGCTTCTTTGTTTTTTGCCTCTCTCTCTCTCTCTCTCTCTCTCTCTCTCTCTCAAAACATTTATATCAACATTTTACAAACATAAGAGTCTGTATTCATTTGCATTCATAATCACATGAGGAGCATTCTCAATTCTACAAATCACTCAGAGAAAGCATAAATAATTAAGATAGCTGGGTTAAGGCAAGGAATGTGTACTTGATTGAAAAATTAATCATCTTTCAAAGAAAATCGACACTCATACTTTTTCCGCATTTAAAATCAAGTGGGTTAAAGTTTACTTTTTTATACTGTAATGGACTTAGATCGAAAAATTAATCAACTTTAAAAAAATAGAATCTCATTTTTTTTTATTTAAAATCAAGTGGATTAAAGATTTTTTTTATAGATACTATAATGGACCTAGATCCTCCGTACACACTGTTTCATTTCCATTGTTACACATCCTAATAAATAAACAAGTAAATAGATCAATATATATATGTACACACACGCACACATACACACATATATATGTTCAACTGTGTATCACTTAGGAAAATTAAAAATGTAAATACTTAAAAATGCTCAACAGCTTCGTCCGGCAAAGGACCTCTTCTTAAAAAACGCTCCAAGAAGAAGTCCATTGGCGGACGAAACTGTTGAGCATTTTGAACCGTTTTCATTTTTCATTTGTGTGCAATTGAATCTCATATCTTCGTGTCGTAGATTACCAGTATCACACGTACACACACATACATACATACATATCTATACACACGAGTGTGTGTGCGTGTGCGCCTGTGTCTGTTTCTGTAAAATGAGTGTATGTACTTGTATATGTTTCGGTACTTCGTCAGTATCCATGAATCCATTAGTTATCACATAATGTGTTTAGTGAATATAACTTTGACATCTCAGCATTCGACATTACGCAGTGTGAGTTTGTTCCTTCATTTCAAACGATGCTTCCCTGCATAATTATGTATGGAACCGACCATACAGATATATTAATTTTTAGAATTTGATAGAAGAAGTTTGATTTACAATCTTCTGAAAAATTCTTCCATTTCATTCAGTTTATAATTTTTTTTTTCTTTTACTATGTCAAATTTTTACAACCATACTTTGTGTTTACATATATTCTTACGGATACGAAAAAGAGATGACTGATGTAAGGAATGGGGAAATGAGCAGAGATCATAAGTATTGAGATTTTTTGTGCGTCAGAAATAGATGGAAGGAATATTTCTCGCGTGTTAATCCAGCAAATTATGATCCTTAATCGAGTTTTGAGTTATTACGTTGTAAATTTATAAATGTATGAGTCATATGAATTTTACAAGTGTGTGTGTGTGAGAGAGAGAGAGAGAGAGAGAGAGAGAGAGAGAGAGAGAGAGAGAGAGAGAGTTCATTTCAAATTCTGATAGAATCAATGGTGCTATTTCATTTCACATATTGAAAAAAATCGTGCTATGAAGACTGAGAATTCTCAGCACAAGAGAGAGAGAGAGAGAGAGAGAGAGAGAGAGAGAGAGAGAGAGAGAGAGAGAGTCAAAATTCTGATAGAATCAGTGGTGTTATTTCATTTCACATTGTGAAAGAAATCATGCTATGAAGACTGAGAATTCTCAGCACAAGTGAGAGAGAGAGAGAGAGAGAGAGAGAGAGAGAGAGAGAGAGAGAGAGAGAGAGAGAGTGTTGTGGGTGTTTTGGAAGAGTAATCGTGGAGTGAGGGAGGGGAGGGGAGGGGAGGGGAAGGGGAGTAGGGGGTTATTAGATTTATTCAGAATGATGACATAATCATATTTGCCTTTCCATGACTGTTAGGATAAAACTGATGCCACTTAGTAAGTAGTGAATTTATTTCGTATGATATAATATTATGCTAAGAAACAGTTTCAATTTATTTTTTCAGTCTCATCATCAGTAATACTAGATTATCAGTAATACTAGAAATAACTTGCAGATATATTATATTATCCTATTCAGTGGTTCTAATCAAGAAATTGAAAGTTTAGTAATGTTGTCTTAAACTTAATTCTGCTTGGAAGTAAATGTATAGGAAATAATTTTGGTTTAGGAGCACAAACATAAATAGACAGATGAGTGATTACTCCCTTCACCCTAACCGCCCCCCGGCCACACACACACACACACAAGCACACACACATACACACCTTCCCTCCCTCCCCTCCCCACATAACCAAGACCACCAACTCTCCCCACAAAAACGTACCTTTCAATCAATTTTAATATCCCCCTTGCATAACTTTTTTATTATTATTTTTTTTATATCTTTAGAGTAAAAAGCGCTTTGATCAAGTCATTAAGGGCTGGAAACGAAGATAAATGGCACAATTACGAGTGATTTACGAGCCGCCCTTTCAGATGTGTTGATCGCTAATTGACTCGGAGTGTCTTAAATCATACACACGTCGAAACCCTAATGAGCGGTTTCGTCTGGACCGCCCTTTTCCCAAGACTCACTTTTTAGAATTTTTTTTTTTTTTTTTTTTTTTTTAGTGGTGTCGGTCGGTCGTGTTTGGCGATGAGGCGAGATTTATCCGTCAAGCCGTTTCGAAGTGGATGATGATTATGGCGATCATCATTGCGCTAAAGTCCGTCTTTTTTAGCCTACATGTGTTGTATACGTGCGGACATGTGTGGGGTATATACTGTATTTATATGTATATATATGTATACATTGAAGTATGGATCCGTGCATTCACAGACATGCATATCTAGGGGTGTGTTTTTTCAGCCTCTCTCTCTCTCTCTCTCTCTCTCTCTCTCTCTCTCTCTCTCTATGAAAATCAAATAACATTACTAACTACTTATCGAAATAGGAATCATTCCCAATATTCCAGGTACTAATTTATGGGTGTAAGAATATGATACAATCGTTCCACTAATGAACAATTCATAAGTAAAAAGTTCTATAGTGTATATTAGAACATAAGTACCCCTAGAAAACCCATCTTCATTCCCCAAGACGTTGTCTCACGAAAAAATAAAGAAAAATATAGCTGTGATAAAAACGAAAAGATAGATAGATAAATAGATAGATAGATAGCCAGATAGAATAATAGATAGACAGATGGATAGACAGATAGATAAATAGATAGATAGATAGATAGTCAGATAGACAGATAAATAGACAGATAGATAGATAGATAGATACAGAAAATATATAGGTAGATAGACAGATAGATAGCCAGATAGATAAATAGATAGATAGATAGCCAGAGAGAGAAACAGACAGATAGATATACAGATAGATAGCCAGATAGATAAATAGATAGATAGATAGATAGATAGATAGATAGATAGATAGATAGACAGATAGATAGACAGAGAGTTCCACCATCATCCTTAAATAACATGAACTACACACCAAAATAAGTTATCAGTTCCAAAATGATCTATAATTTGGGGAAGCAAGGTAAAACCTCTCAACAATTATCATGCAACAGAGGTAACTGATATAATTAGTCTCAAGACAGTAGGCCTACCTGTGGCTGAAAAGGATCTACCAGGCATGCAAAGGAAGGCTTTTTCAAACCAAATGTTCTTATCATTAATTTTTCTCATTCCCATGTGAAAAAAAATATAAAACCAAATATTCTTATCATTCATTTTTCTCATTCCTATTAAAAAAAAAAAAAAGAACCGTACATCCCCGTTTAATAGTCAGAATAGTCACGGGTTTCCTGTCATTATACTATATAAATTTGCGGATTTATTGTATTGTCTAGATCTTTATGAATGATACTGACTTCCTGAATCAGTAAAAAAAAAATGCTCCCAACACCAATTATCATTTACAATTCGTACGGCAAGTTCGGGTAATTTTAACCCTTTCTTGTATCCTATGAAATTATTATAATTTCTATGAAATTACATAAACCAGTGTTTGTAACATATAAGTTAAAAGTAGCCAGGAGTCCATTCTTTTCTAGTTACTTTGCTGTACTGAAAAAATCGAGACCAATGATTTTTTCCTTAAAAGAGCTATTGATAATATTAAGCAAAAGATTGCACCGAAATTGATCATATGATTAACTGAGAATTTTCACGACGCTCAATCTCACATTACGTTGAATAATATAATTACAAGATAATTACAAGCTACAAGGGAGATGTTTCTGTGGCGCCTTAAAAATAACAGAAAGTGCAAAGTCACTGAAAATATTACGTACGTGTCAAGACATTAGGTTTCTACGGTCCACGGCATACATATGAATATTCATGTGTTCATGCACATGTATGCTGCATATGTTTAACACACGAATTGTTACTCAGTTGAAATGATTTCGACTCTATATTATTTTATAGATTTTCGATGTAGGAGGACAGGTGACATCGATTACCTTGAACGCCAGTTCGAGCTAAATGAAGGAAAAGTTTAGAGGAAAAGAAATGATGGCTAAAACTGTTTACACAAATACGATACTTAAAACATGACAACGTTTTTGTTCAAATAGGCAGATATATATATATATATATATATATATATATATATATATATATATATATATATATACATATATATATATATATATATATATATATATATATATATATATATATATATATATATATATATATATATATATATATATATATATATATATATATAATACTGCCATATATCTTGTGTGAATAAGTGCCTGTTTCTTCGGTCAAATTTAAATAAAAAAAAAAAAAACATTGAATTTCTCTTTCCCCTGAACTGAAAATCTCCCTCGACGCCATTCGTGCTTCATTTCACAGAGCATATCCGCATAACTTAACACCTCGTGTGTACGTGTACTTGTACGTGTACATGTGTGCCAAGACGTACGCACACGTGCACGCCAATGCAGTTCCTTTCTTCAAGGTTAGCATAAAAGGTACGTCTCACGACTTCGCCCGTCTCCTGTTATCCAATTTGCCTTATAAGCAAAGGAACTCTTTGTGAGACCCGTGTCTGCATGTTCATAACTGAAAAAAAAAAACGGGTATAAATCACTGATAAGATGCCCAACGGGGCATATATACCCCATGGCACTGGGGCGCCATTCATCACGAGAATTAATTACCTTAAATACACATTCCACTTAATCAAAAGATAACAAGCTCACTGTTGCGAGCATATGATTAGTAGGGGTTCAAACCTCTCCTCTTTTCTCTCTCTCTCTCTCTCTCTCTCTCTCTCTCTCTCTGGGGTTCGTGTGAGCTTTGTTTTCAACTTTGGTGGTTAGAAATTGGTGTAGCAGACACACACACACACACACACACACACACACACATATATATATATATATATATATATATATATATATATATATATATATATATATGTGTGTGTGTGTGTGTGTGTGTGTGTGTGTGTGTGTGTGTGTGTGTGTGTCTTAACAGCAGGATTGACTCCACGTGTTCCCTTCTGGTTGTCCAGACACACATGCATATACTGTACATACACACAGACACACCACAAGCAAGCACAGAAACACACACACACAAACACACACACATATATATATATATATATAATGTGTGTATACATACGAAAGTATACATATGCACAAATATATGTACGTATACATGTGTGTGTGTGTTTGTACGTGCAAACATGCATAACACGCAGAAATAAACACTCACGCAGC
>NC_089761.1:26680643-26743143 GCF_040412425.1 Macrobrachium rosenbergii | reverse complement strand
CAGTCACAACCAAGTGAGGAAAATTCTGAGGGCAGTCACAGCCAACAGAGAAAAATTCTGAGGGCAGTCACAGCCAACAGAGGAAAATTCTGAGGGCAGTCACAACCAAGTGAGGAAAATTCTGAGGGCAGTCACAGCCAACAGAGAAAAATTCTGAGGGCAGTCACAGCCAACAGAGGAAAATTCTGAGGGCAGTCTCAACCAACTGAGGAAGACTATAAAATTCGAAGAATCAGTTTCAAAGTATATCCGAAAATCTGCAGAAATCTGGATTCAGACAAAAGGTTTGACTCAGGTTGCACCAAGACTCAAGAACACTGATTTCGTTGAACCTTGATTAACCACGCTTTGAATAAAAAAAAATATATATATATATTTATATATATATATGTATGTATGTATGTATGTATATATATATATATATATATATATATATATATATATATATATATATATATATATATATATATATATATGCATGCTTGTGAGCCCTCTGAAAAGATGACAGTTGTAGACATACAGGAGATTTTTAATGTTAATCCTATATAAGCAAATCATCTGGCTTTAATGGGGTCTGTTTGTACTAAACACACACTGTATGTAAACTCTAAACCCAAATGAATTTAGATAGGAGCCTTGTCTATGTGCTCGTGGCTATAAATACTTCTGATTCCTGGAACCCCAAATCGCCTCATACAGAATTGATATGGGTTCCAGACCTACTGCATATTGTAACATAGTGACCCCTGTGCAAAGGGGCCAAAGACTCATCCCCAAAAAGTTCCCTTTTACAACTTTACAAAAGCACTGCTTACATGTACCCGCCATCATATGAACATTTTAGGTTGTTAGATCTTCTGAAATCATTTTACGCTTTTGTCGCTTAAAAAGAGGCTACACTTAATTAGATCACGTACTGCAAAGAAACGAGTATTCATAAATCAGTAGCAGAATTGTATTATGTGTACTGTAATTATTTTCGCTCTCGTGTACATAAATTTCCCCGTCCTTCCTGCTAGAACATCTGTTGTCGGAAATTTTTCTTATTCATCGTCCAATGTCTAAATCTCTAAATGGACGTTCAATTTAAATTTGCTGTTGGTAAGTAGATTTATTTCACATACAGTATATATATATATATATATATATATATATATATATATATATATATATATATATATATATATATATATATATATATATGTATATATATGTATATGTATATATATATATATAATATATATATATATATATATATATATATATATATATATATATATATGTGTGTGTGTGTGTGTGTGTGTGTGTGTGTGCGCATGTGTATGAGTTTGTCTTTGTTTAAGTGGAACAAAACTATGCAGATTATACTTCACAAGGAATAAAGCCTGAAAACTTGCCCATGAGCACTGACTCAAAAAAAAGATGCAAAAAGGTAGGAGTTTTTCCTAAGATGACTGTAACAAAAAAAAGAAAGGGAGTGAGGATTTGCTAATGACAACGTTGCATTGATCCTGCCAGACTTCTTTGATTAAGGTAGTGGGTATTACGTTTAAGTTCTGACTGTTTTTTCAACTGCCCACTCACATTCATGAGCTCATAATTAAGTGGCCTTCGTTGGAGGAATGTTTTTATTGGACCCTGGTTTTAATTTTTGCAAAAGATACAACCAGCTTTATAAAGTTTAACTCGACCTATTTTACCAAAATTATAAACTGACAACGAACCATGCATCTGTTTAAAGTTGCGATTTTGAATCGCAAATTCATTACAGAACTTTTTATTGAAAATTATAAATTTTTTACAGGTATTTATCTTCCCTGTTTTATTAGGAATACGATGTGCTCTCACTGTGTTTTAACTTAAAGTGAAAAGCATAATACAGTAGTTGTTGTTATTGCTATTTTCCTTCCTTGGAAAGTTGCTAGAAAAACATCTCGTTATTTATAATTAAGATGATAAATGATAGTGTATGTTGTGCCTTTTGAATAATAAAATTGCGTCCTTTCTCTCATGTTTTATTATAAGCACATCCTTTTTTTTAAATTTAATCATGAATTTCCTCTTTTCAGCAAACGGTGCAGATAAATAACTGCACATTAAGTGTTTAAAATCATTATTTACATTATAACTATTTTTCACTTCTAATCAGTATCACAGTGAGAGATTCATAATTATTTAAAGAAATGCAGACTTAGCTTTCACTCTCAGGCATCTAAAAGCAATAATTCGGTTTTAGGCAAATTCGTTTCCTTCTCGTGTCTTCCGAAGGAGCAATGGATAAATCATGCAATCAATAAATCTTCGTCAAAAGCCATCCATATTCGATCTCGTATCTATTTCCTCTCTCTCTCCCTCTCTCTCTCTCTCTCTCTCTCTCTCTCCACCACATTCCCGTTCCCTCACTCCATTTTTACCACCTAAAAAAAAAGAAAGGTAAAAAAAGAAATGTACAAAAAAAAAGAAAGCGAAGAAAAACGGATCAACAACAGCAATAACAACGTCAGCATCAACCTTTCTCTTTTCTGTCTGCAAAACTCGTTGACATATCAGCAGCTGGAAATCGAGACCAAATGAAACCTCGACGAGGTACATCACTTGCGAAAGAAAAAAGAGAGAAAAAAGAAAACTCGAAAACCTGTTGTTCGCTACTGACAGTTTTCCTCAAGCCCCATAGTGCCATTCCCACGTCAAAAATGGAGGCGCGGATCACCAGCAATTTCAAAATTCCCTTGTATTGCGGCCGCTCCGACAAAGTGGTTCTCAACAGGTACACACAAGACTCTTCGCGGAATATTGTAAAATGATTTTGGGGGCGCCGTTGCAAAGGTCGGAAGTATTCTGTGTCTCTTTCTTTTTATTTTTTTTATACCTTTCCCCAGGTGGGAACGATGACGAGAAAGGTCTGTGGTATTGGATCTGTGTTGTGGGATTTTCATTTTACTTTTATGGATGGCTGGCGTTTATTAGGTTTTTCTGTTACTCTCTCTCTCTCTCTCTCTCTCTCTCTCTCTCTCTCTCTCTCTAAAAGCACGATTATCACTACATATAAAACGTTCACATGAGCATGTACACATATAAAATACATTTAATTATTCATACACACAAACACACACACATATATAAATATATGTGTATATATATATATATATATATATATATATATATATATATATATTTCCAGATGCTTCATAAAACGAGATCCAAAATAATCATAATGACACAAGAAAAACGAATGAATAATTAAGAAATCCATTATGGTCTATTAAAAAATGTAAGCTAAAAATGGTGAAATAAAAAAGTTGAAAGAATGAACAACAAGAGAAAATTTGTGACTCATCTCATGAAAATGAAACTAAAAAAAAGCACAAATAACTAAGAAATAAAAAAGTATATAAAAATAAAATGAAAAGCGATCGACCAACAACAACAACAAAATGATTCATGAAAATCGAATGGAATCCTCTCAAGGGAAAAGGACCAGAATCACTTTCACTGCCTTCTCTCTCTCTCTCTCTCTCTCTCTCTCTCTCTCTCTCTCTCTCTCTCATGAGCTAAGGCCACTGAGCAATGCTGGAAGCGACCAAGGCAGCAAGTTTATATTAACACAGCCTCACTTTATCTCTTCCATCTCCGTGGCGTAAGAGAGCATCGCCTCGACAGGAATATTGCCCAGATCTGTTATGGGTTCGTCAGGAAAGACTTTTGCGAAACGGAACGGGTTTTCACACTGAAGTATTTTCAGGAGAAATGAATTTATCCAGGATTTGAAGTCTGGTTCTAATACTTAGGTGCGCCAGATATCGCAATGCGTTGCTATATTTATTTATTTATGAATATTGGTATATATAAGAATTAGTTTGGTTCGCTTTTAGCAAATATTTTTCGGTGAAATGTTGACGATAATATGAATTGAATTGAACTGAATGTAGAATTTAGGCCAAAAGCCAAGCACTGGGACCTATGAGGTCATTCAGCGCTGAAACGGAAGTTGACAGTAAGAAGGTTTGAAAGGTAACAGGAGGAAAACCCCGCAGTTGCATTATTAATCAATTGTTAGGAAAGGGTGAAAAGTAAGATGGAAGAGAGAGAATATGAAAGGAGGTACAGTAAAAGGAACGAAAGGGGTTGCGGCTAGGGGCCGAAGGCACGCTGCAAAGAACCTTAAGTAATGCCTGCAGTGCACCGCAGTTGACGATAATATGGTATACCAGAGCATTGAAGTAATACGCTTCTCAGAAGAATTTTCTTCCCTATTTCGACTATTATGGAATGCATGTGATATATATTATACCATAGTATTCCCTACTTACACCCATTATTAACCAAAAATGTGCTCGTACGATTTTAGAGAGAAAAATCATTTTGACGGTTCTAGAGATTTTATTTTTTCCTTATTCAACATTTATTCATCATTACAACATTTTGTTTTCTATTTTTTCTCTTATTTTTAAACGTACGCTATGATTCGATGACCTTGGCGGTTGTGACGCCAGTTCAACACATGGTTAAGTGAAGATGCTTTTGCATATAGGCCTTAACATTCTTAAAAGAATCTTCTAATGATGATACTTATGCGAGTTATTAATGTTCAGCTATATCTATTGTGAAGCTTTCGTTTTTGTTTAGTAACTGAAATTATACAACACCTATGTATAAATTATCTGTCTATCTATTTACCGATCTGATTATCTTTGTAACTGTTTTTATGGCTTGTTGGTTATATCTTGTTCTTAGTAATTCTTATCTATAACTTATTATTTTTGCTTTATCTTTATATATTAAACAATTCCAGAAATTAAAAATAAGGCTATATAGATGCGCAGATTCTTGCGCCGTTTCTCTTCATACGGAGGATACGGATATGGGAAGAAGGAGGAAACAGAGTACGAGGAAGAGGAAGAAAATGAAGAGAAAGGGAAGGCAAAGAAGTTGCAGAGTCATGGGTATAAGGAAGAGGAGGAATTGGAATAAGGATGAAAATAATAGGAGTAACTGGAGGAGGAGTGTGTATAGCATTAGGAAGAGGAGAAAGAAGAGAATGGGTTGCATTGAAGAGAAGAAAAAGAGGAAAAAGAGGTAGAATAGCAAGAAGAATAAGCACAAGGGAAGGACTTCAGAGCTTTTGTGCAAATCCCGAGAGCGCGAAGCGTCGCCATCCTTACCCAAACAGCCAGGGCCAGCAGGATGAAGCTTAAAGCTATTAACTGTTATCAAAATTAATAGTATGAATGCTGTTGATAGTTAAGGCGGTCATTTGGGGCAATATATCTGTCACTGGACCCATTACCGCAGGATGGTGGCACAAAGACCAGGACGCCTAACGGCGATAATTGCAGTTGCCGTAACGTAGTGTCCGACCCTAATGACTTTGCTGCAGCAAACCTCTAACCCTCCCTTGCAATTCTCTAACCCCCTACGCCCTCCCCAACCTTCCCCCTAACCGTCTCAATTTCCCCCTCCCACCCCTTAACCTCCCCTTTCGTACACCCTCCTTTCCTCCACCCGACTTAACCCCTTCCCCTTTCTTGCACTCTCCTTTCAGGCGTCCCCTTTACCTTCCCCCACTTCCCATAACCATCCCACTCCCCACCTTCCCCTTAACAACCTTAACTTTCCCCCACCTTCCCCCTAACCATCCAATCACCCCACCTTCCCCCTAACCATTCCATCACCCCACCTTCCCCCCTAACCATGCCATCACCCCCACCTTCCCCTAACCATTCTATCACCCCACCTTCCCCCTAACCATGGCATCACCCCACCTTCCCCTAACCATCCCATCACCCCACCTTCCCCAACCATCCCATCATCCCCACCTTCCCCTAACCATTCCATCACCCCCACCTTCCCCTAACAATCCCATCACCCCACCTTCCCTACCCATCCAATCACCCCACCTTCCCCTAACCATCCAATTACCCCCACCTTCCGACTAACCATTCCATCACCCCACCTTCCCCTAACCATCCCATCACCCCCACCTTCCCCTCTAACCATTCCATCACCCCACCTTCCCTAACCATCCCATAACCAGCACCTTCCCTTAACCATTCCATCAACCCTACCTTCGCCCTAACGACCTCAACTTCCCCTCCCCACCCGACGTTAACCCCTCCCCTTTCTTACACCCTCCTCTCATGCCTCCCTTACCTTCCCCTACCTTCCCCCTAACCATCTCAACTTCCCCCTTCCTCCCTCCCTCCCCTTCCTTACACCCCCTCCCCAGGACTCCCTTACCTTCCCCCTAACCATCTCAACTTCCTCCTCCTCCCTCCCCTTCCCTACACCACCCTCCCCTTTCAGGCCTCCCTTACCTTCCCCTACCTTCCCCCTAACCACCTCAACTTCCCCCTCCTCCTCCCTTCCTCCCCTTCCCTTACACCACCCTCCCCTTTCAGGCCGTCAGGTGGGTGGGTTGGGGGTATTGATGCACAAATTAAAGCTGTTAAGTTCGTGTTCTTTGTAGACTGCAATTAAGAGTGAATTGCAAGCGTCTTATTTAAAGCTTTTAATTACTACGTAAGCGTGACACGCATGCCAAAAAGGACCCGTCCCATCCAATTAAGACTTTTTCTCGTTACTTTTTATGGCCCGAGAGAGATTCATTTTCATATGAGAACATTGAGAGATGATAACGTTTGGCTATTGGGCTGATGGTGGCGGCTGCGGTGGCCACAGAGATTTATTTTTACGGTGGGAATGCGCAGAGGCCATTTTTATTTCGCCAGACAAATGCGACGCATGATAGAGAGAGAACAGTCTGTCTGTCTGTCTGTCTGTCTGTCTGTCTGTCTGTCTGTCTGTCTGTCTGTCTGTCTGTCTGTCTGTCTCTTTCTATCTCTCTCTCTCTCTCTCTCTCTCTCACCAACGTGGCAAACTTAGAAGAAAAGATTATAATTATCTCTCTCTCTCTCCCCACACACCAACGTGGCAAACTTAGAAGAAAAGATTATCTCTCTCTCTCTCTCTCTCTCTCTCTCTCTCTCTCTCTCTCTCTCTCTCTCTCTCTTCTTTCCTCACATCAGCTTGAAAAAATTGATATAAGAAATTATCTCTCTCTCTCTCTCTCTCTCTCTCTCTCTCTCTCTCTCTCTCTCCGCACTTACAAAACAGAAAAGTAATTCTCTTACTCTCTTTCTCCACACCAACGTGGCAAACTTAGAAGAAAAAATCTCTCTCTCTCTGTCTCTATCTGTCTTCTTACCTCACATCAGCATAACAAAATTGATGTAAGAAATTATCTCTCTCTCTCTCTCTCTCTCTCTCTCTCTCTCTCTCTCTCTCTCTCTCACTTACAGAACAGAAAAGTCATTCTCTCGCTCTCTCCCTCCCCACACCAACGTGGCAAACTTAGAAGAAAAAGCTCTCTCTCTCTCTCTCTCTCTCTCTCTCTCTCTCTCTCTCTCTCTCTCTCTCTCTCTCTCTCTTTCCCGGAACTTAGAACAGAAAAATCATTCTCTCTCCCTCTCTCCTCCCACACACCAACGTGGCAAACTTAGAAGAAAAAATCTCTCTCTCTCTCTCTCTCTCTCTCTCTTCCCACCCTCTCTTCCCCCACCCCTGTGTGTTCCTAAAGTTCCACATAAAACATCTAAAGACCAAATTCAGACAATCAGAACCTAAAAAAAGTCCGGTCTCATTCTTTTATTAATTCCCAGGGTACCGAACGAGTCCTCCAGTCGCTGTAAACGCTGGTCAAACTTCCCATAAAATCAGTCAGCTAGAGCTAACTCACATCCTGCACTCTCTCTCTCTCTCTTTCTCTCTCTCTCTCTCTCTCTCTCTCTCTCTCTCTCTCTCTCTCTCTCTCTGCCTTCTTTCCCCACATCAACATAAAGCTGATATTAAGAATTATTTCTCTTTATTTCTCTCTTACGCACACAGACAGACTACTTGGTAGATAAAAGAGAGAGAGAGAGAGAGAGAGAGAGAGAGAGAGAGAGAGAGAGAGTGAAAGCTCATACAAACACACACATGAACAGAGAAAACTGACTGCTTGTTGACTGGTAAACGAGGAAGAGAGAGAGAGAGAGAGAGAGAGAGAGAGAGAGAGAGAGAGAGAGAGAGAGAGAGTGCTTGGTTGTAAACATGTTTGTTACCGCTTACTTTTAAAAGAGAAAGGAAGAACAATGAAAAATAAGTCCAGACAATAAGAAATGGGAAACCAGACGGCTAGATTAATTGAGAGAGAGAGAGAGAGAGAGAGAGAGAGAGAGAGAGAGAGAGAGAGCAAATGGCTATGACACAAGACGTACGTGAATGCAGAGTAAATGCGAGACTTCTTGAAACAAAGGGAGAGAACGACAACATGTGCAAATTACACACACATATATATATATATATATATATATATATATATATATATATATATATATATATAGAGAGAGAGAGAGAGAGAGAGAGAGAGAGAGAGAGAGAGAGAGAGAGAGAGAGAGAGAGAGTACAATTCTGACATGAACAAACTCCTGTAGGCGGAGTTGAATAACTGATAAAATCTACTGAAACAAAAGAATTTACTATCAGAGCTTGTTACGGCTATAATGGCAAAATATAAAGGAACTTATTAACAAAAGAAAGACGTAATGATGTTATTGTTAATTGACCTGTGACGAACTGGTATCTGCAGATCGCCTTGAACATACGACAAAGAGGGAATACGAACTGACTTCTAGTGGAAAAGGAAAATATCAATAAAATTAAAATGAGCACATAAGTTTGGAGGTCCAATATATATCAAAATCTAGTAAAATAAAGCATTTGTATTTAAAAGGAAAAGTAAAGAGTTCCGATTTTTGATGAAGGTATTTATCATTCACTTACGTTAGTAAATTCAATGTTTTTTTTTTTTTCAAGAAAATAATGAAAAAATAAGAAGTTTGTCTTTATGGTCTCTGCATGCAATTAAGGATTCTTGAAATTTTCTGGTCTCATTTTGGCTGTTCGTTACAGAATGGCATTATGTTAGGCCTACATTACATTACGTTACATTTAACGTCAACCAATAATTCAATTAGTTTCATTTACGTAAATGAGTTCAACCGAAAACAGCAAGTCGTTCTTTCAATAATATGGAAACAGATTTTTGGTTATTCAGATTGCCCACTCAGCAATCGCCACTGGCCTTTTATTCTATAACCCCAGTGGAAAGAGAAACCAAGCTTACTGGTGCGAAACAGTGAGAGAGAGAGAGAGAGAGAGAGAGAGAGAGAGAGAGAGAGAACACCAGTCGAGTAGAAGGCACGTACGAAAAATTGACTACCTGACCTTCTGAAATTGACTCATAAAATTGCATGGATGAAAGTCCAGGGTCTTTTATTGCTAATTAAGCTGGTGGGGAAAAAGCCTTAGCAGTGAAGCCCGCTGATGGTACTTCTTCTTCTTCTTCTTCTTCTTCTTCTTCTTCTTCTTCTTCTTCTTCTTCTTTTTTTCATCCTACTTCTTCTGTTTTTAAAAAGGAACTATCGTAATCTCGAGATAGAGAGAGCGAGAGAGAGAATAAAAAAAACTAATGGAATCACAATGAGTCATTTTGTTGGGGGGCCGTGCAAGGTATCTCCCATGCGAGGTGGAGGGGGGGTTAATGGGGAGGTTATGGGGATGGAGGTAAGTGGGGGAAGATCTATGGGAATAAGGAAGAGATGAGAAAGGGGGATTAAAGGGATGAATGAAGGTGAAATAGGTTACTGATTACCAAACTCATTGTTTATTATTTTCTTCTCATTGTGGGTCACCTGTGATTGCTTTTGATGTATATTTTAATGCTATTTCTATTTCTGTTATATTGAGTCAGTCAATTATCAGTGTATTAAGAGTACAGACAGGCAGATAATAGAAGTGATATTATTTTGATAATGAATGTTTTTCCTGGAGTTAAAAGCTTCTGATATTAATAACTTATTCTATTGTATACAATATGACGTAAATCCAGTCGTTATGTAAGATTGCACGAAAATAATTTGTTAATGTTCATTGGTATTGTAACAGTAGGATACAGGTTTCATAGATTTTTGTATTATAAGAAACCACAATGCAAAAATTTGAATTCCGCTTTATTGATAAGAAAGATATTGGTCCACCTAAGACACAAATATGAATTCTGACAGTTCCCTGTCGTAGTGAAATTTTCACCCTGAATTTAAATCAAAATAAGCTTTTCATTTTAAAGTGTGGAAAGCAATGTTATAAATGTCTTCTAATTGTGGTATTAATCATAAATGACACCGAAAATAATTACCAGACATTCTATTCCCCCCCGCCCTCCGTGTTTTCTATAATATCTCTCTCTCTCTCTCTCTCTCTCTCTCTCTCTCTCCAGAAAATTTCTTGTATATTAATTACCGTATTAAGAGCTTCGAGGGTCTTAATTTTTCTGTGTAACTCTCATAAATTTTATCTTTAATTCACTTTAATAGCCTGTATGAAGCATGTTATTTAATGTGTGGATATTATGAATGTGTGTGAATGGTTCATTAAAATTTTTTTATTTTTTTATTAAAAGTTTTTCGGTGTCACTGACCTTTGATGGCGTGACACCAGATAATCTATATTCAAATCAATCGATCAGTCTTGATTATGACTTTCAAGTGTGTTATGATGTTTGCTGCCAATATTTATGAAATTATCTCGTAGCCAAGGCTGAGTCCAATTGAATTCTTTACGAGGTATGGTATATTTTTCATATATATATATATATATATATATATATATATATATATATATATATATACAGATATATATATGTGTGTGTGTATGTGTATTTATATGTGTGTATATATTTATATATATAAATATATATATATATATATATATATATATATATATATATATATATATATATATATATATATATATATATATATATATATATATATATATATATATATATATATATATATATATATATATATATATATATATGTGTGTGTGTGTGTGTGTGTGTGTGTGTGTATACGTGTAATAAGTTTAAAGTGCTTTACAGATGGTTATCACTCGAGTTCTTAAAATATCATAAAATATTTTCCGTTATAAATATTTTCCATCTAGAAAGCAATATGATGTGACTTTTTATTAAATACTTCCAACTTGTTTTCTTTGCTTTGTAAACGTAACAAGTCACTTTTGCTGGTTTTTCTACATCATCATCCCCACTCTCTCTCCCCCTCTCCCTTCTTACATCCAGTTTCTCCCATTTTCTGGCCATTATCCTTCTCAACTCCTCCTCCTCCTCATAATATTATTATTCCTCTTCCTTCTCCTCCTCGTATTACTGTCACAACCTCTATCTATCCTCGTTTTCACTTCCCTCCTACTGACCCCCGGCCCCCTTACCTTCCCCCCGGTTCTCTGCTTCCTCCTCCTCCTCCTCCTCCTCTTCCTAATGCTATTATTACTCCTCCTTCTCCTATTCTTCCTCCTCCTCCTCCTCATATTATTAATGCCCCTCTTTCTCTTATTCCTCCTCATATCGCTACCACAACCTCTGCGCATTCAACTTTTTCCCCTCTTATTTCTACCTGGTTCTTTGCTTCCTCCATCTCCATCTCCACCTCCACCTCCCCCTCCTCCTCCTCCTCCTCCTCCTCTTCCTCATCCTCCTCCACCTCCTCCTCCTCGTACTAATACTACTCCTTCCCCTATTCCTCCTCATATTACCACCACAACCTCTACGTATATTCCTCATCCCTTCCTCCTACTTTTTCCCCTCTTAACTTCCCCTGGTTCTCTGCCTCCTCCTCCTCCTCCTCATCCTCCTCTTCATCCTCCTCCTCCTTCTCCTCTTCTTCCTCTTCCTCCTCCTCCTCATACTAATACTACTCCTCCTCCTGTTCCTCCTCATATCACCACCACAACCTCTACGTATCTCCCTCATCCCTTCCTCCTACTTTTTCCCCTCTTAACTTCCCCCGGTTCTCTGCTTCCTCCTCCTCCTCCTCCTCCTCCCGAAGAGCAAGAGCAGCAGCAGCAGCAGCAGCAGTGACACAGACCCCATTGGCCGACGCCTCAGAAGATAACAATAGAGTAAAACAGGAATGAGGGCGGGTGTAAAGCGGGATCTGAGCCATTCCTCTTGTTTATCGTCCCTAAAGAGGCGGACTGGGAATGGGATACTACTGGAGGCTCTCCAGGGCTCCGCGAGGTATTATGTTGCCAGGCCGATAGGAAAAGCTCTCTCGGGGTTAAGGCTCCTAAGGCAGAAGGCACTAAGGCGGAAAGGCTGTTTTGGGGTTGAGGAGGACTTGCTGTGTGCGTTTGTGTGTGTATGTTTGTGTGTGTGTGTGTGTGTATCTCTGTAGGTGGTTGTGGGTAGTGGGGGTTGGTAGGTAGGTAGGGGGATTCGGTTGGAGGGACCTGGAATATCCAGCAGGAGGGGTGTGTGTGTGTGTGTGTGTGTGTGTATCTCTGTAGGTGGTTGTGGTTAGTAGGGGTTGGTGGGTAGGGGGATTCGGTTGGAG
Source organism: Macrobrachium rosenbergii (assembly GCF_040412425.1). NCBI lineage: Eukaryota > Metazoa > Arthropoda > Malacostraca > Decapoda > Palaemonidae > Macrobrachium > Macrobrachium rosenbergii. Next base: position 26,730,691 of record NC_089761.1, on the reverse strand, counting down.
GGACCAGGAATATCCAGCGGGAGGGGTGTGGGGTATGGGGCGGGTTGGGGTCTTCGACAAGTCCCCTCTGCTTTCCAGAAAGCGCTTGTGGCGAAGCGAATGGGTCGTGGAGGCCATCTTGCGAATGGTTAGATGCTGTCTCAATGGCTGGCTGCTGTTTCAATACTCGACTTCGGACGGGAGTCGACATGAAGTGAATAAAATCTAAGTAAAGTTAATACACACACACTCTGCGAAGTTCTTAACTTAATTTCGACACCTCCGTGTGTGTTGTCTAAGGCCTTAACTACTTCTTATATGCCTCTGGATGTGCTTCTAATGAATTACCAGTTCAAATGTAGCAGAAATGAAGGGGAAAGTAATCCTAAGTGACATTTGCCTTGGCAAACTGGATTTGCTTTTATGCATGTCCCGTTCAAAATTAACAGAAATGAAGTGGAAAGTTATCGTATGTGACATTTGCCTTTACTAACTGGGTGTGCTTTTATGTATTTTCAATTCAAATTTAGCATAAATGAAAAGAAAAGTAATTCTATTAGACATCTGCCCTGGCAAACTGGATGTGGTTTTATGCACGTCCCGTTCAAAATTAACAGAAATGAAGAAGAAAGTAATCCTAAGTGACATTTGCTTTGACGAAAGCTGCATGTGCTTCTATGAATTTTCAATTCAAGTTTAGCAGTAATGAAGAGGAAAGCCTTCCCAAGAAATATATTTGCCTTGAGAGAAAGTAGCTATTTGGAAATCCTCTGCAGTGAAAGAACATTACCCAGAGACAGATACAAGTTACACCCCACAGACCTTTAGCATAACAGAAATACCAATCTCATACACCTCGAATATAAAAAAAAAAAAACGTAACATCCTCTGGAGACACAAATGGCAAGCAGGCTATATACCAGCTGCATAAACATCTACTGGAGAGACAAATGGCAGGTATATACCAGTTGCAGAAACATCTACTGGAGAGACAAATGGCAGGCTATATACCAGTTGCAAAAATATCTACTGGAGAGACAAATGGCAGGCTATATACCAGTTGCAAAAATATCTACTGGAGAGACAAATGGCAGGCTATATACCAGTTGCAAAAATATCTACTGGAGAGACAAATGGCAGGCTATATACCAGTTGCAAAAACATCTACTGGAGAGACAAATGGCAGGTATATACAAGTTGCAAAACATCTACTGGAGACATGACAGGTATATACAAGTTGCAGAAACATCTACTGGAGAGACAAATGACAGGTATATACCAGTTGCAGAAACATCTACTGGAGACAGAAATGGCAGGTGTATACCAGTTGCAAAACTCCAGCTTCACAGCAGCAGCAGCAGCAACAACAAGAAGAAAAAGAAGAAGAGGAAGAAGAAGAAGAGGTGCAGCAATCAGGCACACAGAGGAAACGAACGAGCATGTCGACTTGAAGTATGGGCTTAGGAGTAATTATTTCCAGCGTTCATTAGCAGATAAAGACGTGTTATCGCCGAAACTTTACTACTTAGACGGTTCCCCAGAGATTAATTTGATTTCTGTGGGAATAGCGAGGAGGAGGAGGAGGAGGAGGAGGAGGAGGAGGAGGAGGAGGAGGAGGAGGAGGAGGAGGAGGAGGAGGAGGAGCTTATCCATTAGGATTTTAATGACTCTGCCGCACTTTGGAGTTAGTGAAGTATCCTTAATGAGTGTCGAAGAAAGTGTGCAGAGAGAGAGAGAGAGAGAGAGAGAGAGAGAGAGAGAGAGAGAGAGAGGGAGAGAGAGAGAGGGAGGGAGAGAGAGAGAGAGAGAAATAAATAGAAAGATGGAGCGAAAGATCCACGGAACAAAGTGACAGACAGAAAGGTAGACAGACAGAGTGACAAGTCAAGCTTCAAGAGTGTAAATAAAAAAAGGAAAAAAGAAGGAAAAATTGGTAACTCGTCACAAAGGCTGAACAAGAGAGAGAGAGAGAGAGAGAGAGAGAGAGAGAGAGAGAGAGAGAGAGAGAGAGAAACTGCAAACAGAAATTGCTTCGAGGTTCTGCGAACCTCCATTTGGTAATGTTTAAATCACGCTTGGAAATCAACAAGATCAGGAAACATCGTGGTTTTCTATGTTGATGTCAACAATACAAAATGATATCTAAGCAAAAAGTCGACCACCAAAACTTGGATGGTTAATACCATAATCAAATCCCCACTGAAGTATGTAAGTCTTTAAAAAAATCTATGTAAAAAGTGAACAATAAATGCAATGTACAAAGTGCATCATCCATTTTTTTGCTTGAAACTAACAGTTAACAACGAAAATCATAACAACTGAGTTTGACAAAAGAGAAAGAGAGAAAATATTCTATATCGTTTACGGCGTTTTTCTGTTCGTAATACTTTTAAATCAATCAATTTGTAAAGTCATCCCTTAAGTCGTATGGTACGTGTGATATTTGCCACTCTAATAAAAAATATTTTTAGGAATTAACAAGAAGGGGTGAGAGAGAGAGAGAGAGAGAGAGAGAGAGAGAGAGAGAGAGAGAGAGAGAGAGAGAGAGAGAGAGAGAGAGACTAAACAGAGAGAGAGAGAAAGAGAGAGAGAGAATAATCAAGGAAAGAGTGAGAAAGAGAAAGAATGAACAGACTAAAAGAGGAGAGAGAGAGAAAGGGGGAGAGAGAGAGAGAGAGAAGAGAGAGAGACAGAGAGAGAGAGAGAGAGAGTAAACATGGGGAGAGAGAGGAAGAATAGACAGGCAGAGAGAGAGAGAGAGAGAGAGAGAGAGAGAGAGAAACATGGGGAGAGAAAGGAAGAATAGACAGGCAGAGAGAGAGAGAGAGAGAGAGAGAGAGAGAGAGAGAGAGAGAGAGAGAGAGAGAGAGAGAGCAAGAGAGAAAATAAACAGAGAGAGAGAGAATAAACAGAGCAAGAGAGAAAATAAACAGAGAGAGAGAGAATAAACAGAGCAAGAGAGAAAATAAACAGAGAGAGAGAGAGAGAGAGAGAGAGAGAGGCAGCATTAGCGCAGAAAAACCGATAATAAATCACGCCACCGCGCGGCGAACGCACAAATCACGGCTTCAACAATACATCATGGAAAAAAGAGCATCTGGCAAAATCATTATAGGCCTAATACCATTTACATCAGGTTCCAAATCATCGAATATCCGTTTTGCATAATGAGATCTCAACCATTCGGCCCCCGTAACTGCATCAGAATTAGCTCCCCGGCGATTATTCAGGGGTCCATAAAACTAGCGATATTGCTCCATAATTAACGCGAAAACCAACCCACGCAACCTTATTATCCAAACATATTAAGGCCGGCATCACCCATAACTACTTCAGAATTACCCCAAATTACCTTAATTGTTATATTCCCGTTTTTATCCCGCTCATTCGTTGCATTTTCTCACCCCTAGTCCCGCGTTTTTAAAAAACTCCTTTCCTCAACCCGCTCCTCCTCCTCCTTACGAAATACCCTAAAAAAAAAAAATTAGTTCCCCCTTCCTATCGTTGAGTCCTACCCCTTCTCTCAAACCCCCTCCCCCGTACCCTTACCCTGAACCCCCTCCCACAGTAACCTTCATCCCCCTCCCCCTCCCCAACCCCTTCTAAAACAAGGCACGATGCAGCAACATTCGTAACTGCCGAAAATTATCTAGAATTAACCACACGGGCTCTTCTGTCTATATACTTCTTATAAAAATTTCATGTATTGGGGGAAGGGGAGTTGGAGGGGGAGATAGTGGGGGGGAGATGGAGGGAGGGGGCGGCGTGCCCTCTGTAACCTCCAGAGTCAATATCTAACAGAACGCGCCTGTAACCAGACTGTGCATAAATAATCTCGTATGTAATGTAAATAATAATGCTCATTTGAAAGTTTTTGTCAATACAATGCAGCATCAGAATTGGCACAATTAAGTGGGCGTACTATTGTAAAGTAAGAATTATGTAGCATTTGATTACTAACAGTCTATTGCAGAAAGTATTCAGTAATCGTTTAAGAAAATCTTCAGGTAATGCCAACTCATTATTCATACGAGAAAGAAATTTCAAAGATTATTTATACAACGAGATCTACTTATAAGGGTAAGTCAGACAAGCTCAATTTAACAGTATCTAGTAACTCGTACACGAACCAAATTAAGACAACCTGTTATGCACAAGAACGCAATAGGTATTTAGATTGCAAGCCAAACAGCTGCATAAAGCAAATCACAATATACTTAGGCTCAAGACTCGCGACTACGAATATTCATGCATATTCATTGCAGACCATAAAGCATTCATTACCCGCACGCATGATGTGGATTAGAGCTGGAGAAACAACAGCTAAATATCCGGCATAAAACCCAAGTTATCGCCCAGAGCCACGTTAACCTGCGTTATAAGTTTCATCTAATTATCTCGCTATTATTAAATATTAACCATTAGAGACGCGTTGATCACCAGAAATTGCCCACCTGGGAGTCTATAACCCCCTTCAATTTCGTCTGCTTCCTGAACCCCCAAAAACCTCTCGGGCCTGAAACCTCCCTCTCAACCCCAGAGGAATGAACCTCCGAAGGCCTCATTCTTCTCCTCCCTTCCTACCCCAGATCCCCTCCCCAACCTCGCCCCAACCTCAAAATCCAGCTAAAACGGCGCTGGCTCCCCGAAGCTCCACTCAACCCCAGAGGAACAAAACCTCCGGTAGCCTCGTTCCTGTTCCTCCTCCTCCTCCTCCTCCTCCTCCTCCTCCTCCTCCCCATTCTCCTCCTCCTCCTCTCGCCGCCCAACCCCAAAATCCAGCCAAAACGGCGCTGGCTCTGCCTCATCAGAAGAAAATCCTTTCTAATAATATGAATTCCCGCGATAATTACGTCCGGGCAGATATCATGCAAACAGCGGGCACAAAGCCGCCGAGTAACTGTCCTTCTCATTCCTTTGATAAGTCAGGTGTTTCGAGCTATCTAATTAGGGATCTATAAAGAATAATCCCGGCGTTAATGCTGACGTGCTAATGAGCACCTGGATGGTTCGATTACGCGAAACACGTAGCGAAGCGGTTGTTGGCTCCGCAGCAAGAGAGAGAGAGAGAGAGAGAGAGAGAGAGAGAGAGAGAGAGAGAGTGTCTCCGGATGGCGTCTTGTAACTGAGACAAGGCAGTGGATATAATTCTCCTGGAAGACATTCTTTGTAAAATTAGTCTTTTGAAAGATTCTTTTTGGTTAAATAATTGTTCTGGAAGACGTTCTTGGGTAAAACAAGCCTCCTGGAAGATATATTTAATAAAATAATTCTCATGGAATACATTTTTTTTGGTAAAATAAGTCTCCTGGAAGACTTTTTTTTTTTGTCAAATAAGTCTCCTGGAAGACAATTTTTGATCAAACAAATGTCCTGGACGACTTTTCTGATAAAATAAGTTTACGGGATGACATTTTTTGGTAAAATATGACACCTGGAAGACTCTTGGTAAAATAACTCTCCTGGAACACATTTTTTGGTAAAACGAGTCTCTTGAAAGTTATTTGTTGGTAAAATAAGTCTCCTAGGTTACTGTATTTACGACAAATAAGTCTCATGAAAGCCTTTTTTTGGTAAAATAAGTCTCATCGAAGACAGTTCTTGGTAAAATAAGTCCCCTAAAAGACATTTCTTGAAAAGTAATTCTCCTGGAAGGCTCTTTTTTTAGAGAAAATAAGTCTCCTGGAAGAAATTTTTTTTGTTAAAATAAGTTTCATGGAAAAGTCTTTTGGTAAAATACTGTAAGTCACCTGGATGACGTTTTTGGTAAAATAAGCCTCCTGGAAGATATTTGTGGTACAACAAATCTCCTGGAAAACATTTTCTGGTAAAATAAGTCTCCTAGAAGAAATTCTTTGGTAAAACAAGTCTCCTGGATGGCTTATTTTGGTTAAATAGGTCCGCTGGAAGACATTTCTTGGAAAAATAAGTCTCCTGGAAGAAGTTTTTTTAGACATTTCTGGAAAATTCTGGAAATGTTTTCCGGAAGACATTTTCTTGGTAAAACAAGTCTTCTGGAAGACTTTTCTGGTAAAATAAATCTCCTGGAAGATTTATTCGGTAAAATAAGTCTCCTGGAAGACATATTTCTGGTAAAATAAGTCTCCTGGAAGATTTTTTTGGCAAACTAAATCTCCTTAGAAAAAATATTTTGTAAAATAAGTCTTCTGGAAGACATTTTCTGGTAAGATAAGCCTCCTGGAAGACATTTTCTGTATATAAGTCTCCTGGAAGACATTTTTTTAGTAAAATGATTCTCCTGGACGACATTTCTTGGTATAATAAGTCTCCATGAAGAAATTTCTAGGTAAAATTAGTCTCCGGGAAGATTTTTTTTGCTGAAACAAGTTTATTGAGCATATATATATATATATACATATATATATATATATATATATATATATATATATATATATATATATATATATATATATATACATATATATATATATATATATATATATATATATATATATACATATATATGAATAATAAGTCTCCTGGTAAACATTTCTTGTTAAGCCAAGTTTCCTGGAAGACATTTTTAGGTAAAATCATTTTCTTGGAAGACATATTTTGGTGAAGATAACTCGGGATTATATGAATTAGATTCCGAAGAAGGAGAATAAGGTTTTGAAAGCTGAGGATGATTATTTGCTTCAAGAGGCTAAAAAGTCATGCGAGGGATTATCTTGATTAAAGGTTGGTTTGGGATTATGTAAGTTAAATCAGAAGTGTTAGAAGGGAATGAGAGGGTTTCGAAAGCTGAGGGCGATTAGTCACTGCAAGTGACGAAAGCCGAGCAAAATGAAACGCGAAGGGAAGTATATATCTTGAAAGAAAATATGGAAAAGAGGGATTTGATAAGTTAGGAAAGTTCTACTTAACATGAGATCTAGGAAAACAAGGAAAGTGTTCCTTTTACGCGGAGGAAATATAAAATTTTATCTGGAGGTTAAATATATATATATTAACGCAATTTTGACGCAGGGCTTTCAATTAACTGAAGAATTTTGAAGCATGGGGAAGGAATTTCAAGTCGGGAATCTGAAGGAAAGAAAGGATGGTTCTTTACACGGGGGGGCGGGGGTGGCGTAGGGGAAGGGGGAATCCCACCAATGAGACGCAGGAGGAGATTTGCATGTTTGAAAACTTTTTAAGCTTAGGAAAAATGTTTCAAAATATTTTCTTAAAAAGCACTTAAACTCAAAGGACGAACAATAGAGCATTTCTGGAAATGAAAAAATGTAATCTCCATACTATGTTTGAAAAATAAGTCTCCCTGCCCTGGAAAAGCAACAGAGCAGTGTAGAATGTTATACATGTTTGTGATTTATATACACTAGATATTCCTCAAATTCCCAATTTGAAAACTCCCATTTTCAGAATTTAAACAAAAATAAAAAATGTTATGCATAAATAACAGAAAATCTTTAAGAAAAATACGCGAATTTTGACAAGCAATTTGAGATGACTTTGGAAAATGTATTTATTATAAAAACATTTACAAATTGTTAAAAAAAGCACATCATCATCTCATTTAATTCAGGATCTAATAACGAAATCACTGAAGAGCAGCCATTACATCTCTTTATAATAACTTAATCATAGATACGTACGTATTTGGACTTATTTTTTTGAGCTGACAGTAAATATCAGCAGCGGAAATCCTTGAAGTGTTTATCATGCTTCTGATTGGCCGATGCATTTAAATTGCCATCTAGAGCAGGTGTTGAGTAGCGCAAGCTTCCGCCAATCACGGTTAGCTTCTGTGACATTGGTTGCTGATTTTTACCTTCATCTAAAAAAAAAATAAACTAATAAAATAAAAAAACAAATAAATAAATCAATCAATGCAAACAGACGCAAGGCCTACTAATATCTGAATAAAAATGACTCAGTAGTTTCACTGCGAAAGCTTTGTTCAGAGAAGTAAATCCGTTTTCAGTGCGAATATAATAAATCATTCCTATCTGTCACAGCTGTGCTAGAAATACGACAGTGCAACGGACAGAATTTGATAATGTTTTCAATTCAGGATGCGAAGGACCTTTGGGTCAGCAACTTGCTTTTGATTTATATATTTGTAAGGACCCACTCTGTGTTCCAATGACAAGTAGTTTTCTCTTAAAAGTAATTTTCCTTTATTTCATTTGGTTAAAAAAGATAAAGGGAGTTCATACGAGAAAACGGAAAGTTGCATCGTTATATATCGCTCCGGTCTTACTATTATTAATAATAATAATAATAATAATAATAATAATAATAATAATAATAATAATAATTATTATTATTATTATTATTATTATTATTATTATTATTATTATTATTATTATTATTATTATTATTATTATTATTATTGCAGCTCAGGCCATAAACAGTACATGGATTATACAGATACAATACAATATACACAATCTAGATACATAAGATAACATGATAAGAACATTTATTATTATTATTATTATTATTATTATTATTATTATTATTATTATTATTATTATTATTATTATTATTATTATTATTATTACTACAAAACAGACTGTAACCCTGGCTGAAAAAGCAGAATACTACAAACCTAAGGGCCCTAATTAGCAAAGCAGCCCAGTATGAAGATAGAAACACTGGAATAAAAAAAAATACAAAAGAGAAATCTCAAAAAAAAAAAATAAAAATAAATGGAGACATACCAAATAAAATAAATGAAATATGAAATAAGACATATGTAATTCTGCCTTAAGATAATTACATATATTTTGAACTCCTGAACGTCCAGCAAATTAACTACACGTTTAAAAAGGACAGGAAACCTGTTAATTTATACAGCTCACGGCTTCTAATAGTAGCTGTCATTTCCTTTTCCTGATGTAATTTGTCAAATGTTTTCAGCATCTGGCGAAAATTAAATTTCTCCATAATTTTAGGGATATTTCCATCTATAAGGGCTATTTATGTTTCATTGAAACGTACATAGAGAACTGAATTAGGTGGTATGATATATACAGCAACTCAGTTATTCATTTTTATACAATTCTAGACAGACTGAACGTACGATATGAATATTACTGTATTTATAAGTATAGAAATATTATTAATTGTTAAAGAAATGCAATGCAACTGTTCCTGCCATTAAAATGTTAAACATGATGTTTTCACAGTAAGTTTTTCTTAATTCTTTCTTCTTCCTCGTCCTTCTCAAATCCTTATCGACAAATTAATACTCTCATACGCTTGAAAAATGATCTTTTTTAAAAATATTTAGCAATTTTTTTATTAAAAGATAGAAACAAAATAAGATTCCTTAGTTTAAATCATACTTTCATACCTTTAACCAAAAGATAAGTACCTAAAATAATATATCACCATTTTTAGTTTTCTGTAAAGGAAAACTATTGAGTTGGCTACTTGTCTGTCCGTCCGCACTTTTCTGTCCGCCCTCAGATCTTAAAAACTACTGACTAAAGGGCTGCAAATTGGTATGTTAATCATCCACCCTCCAATCATCAAATATACCAAATTGCAGCCCTCTAGCCTAGGTAGTTTTTATTTTATTTAAGGTTAAAGTTAGCCATGATCATGCATCTAGCACCACTATAGGTACCAACAGCACAGGCCACCACCGGACCGTGGCTGAGTTTCATGAGCCGAGGCTAAGGGCTTCATAGGCCGTGGCTGTGGCCACCACCGGACCAGTGGCTGAGACAGAAAACTCCACTGCGCCGAAGAAACTTTGGCGCATTTTTCACTTGTTTTCATCCGAACTCAAGTCCCCTAAAGCGTCATCGCCACTTCAGAAACCCCACAATGATTCTGCTGACAGAGGAGGCCTTACCTGAACCCACCTTACTTTCTCAACAGGTTTGCCAATTCCATTAACCTGCTTCATCACGGCTATTCTCGCTCGAAAGAGGACCGGTGAAATGAATTGACACCTGTCACATCTACGTAACACCTGTAACACCTGCGGGAGGAGAAAAAAAAAAAGCTGTCTTCAGAACTGCCAGGTCTGTGTGAATTAGGTGTCATTGAAAGGATGAATGGATGCAGGTGTCCGGGCAAACACTCTCGATGGTGGATTTAGATTTCGCCTGGAGAACTCTGTCGTATTTTACGACAGCGAGAGGATTATGCCAGGTAATTATCACTCTGAAAGTAATATATCACCTCAGATCATCTGGTGGTAATCTGCCGTGAGGTGCTTTGGGGGTCGACACCGACTTATTACTTTTGATATCATTGGCTGTTTGTTTACATTCATAATAGCATTACGAATGACTGACAAGTGGAAGTGGCTTTGCGGACTCTGTTTAATTTTGCGAATGTGAATTTCGCCAAGCTGACTAAAGTTCTTTTTATAGAAGCGAGTCATCTCAAAGAGAGAGAGAGAGAGAGAGAGAGAGAGAGAGAGAGAGAGAGAGAGAGAGAGAGAGAGAGAGAGAACGTTCAACGGAAAACATTCAAGTAAATTTAGTAAAATAAGTCTCATATAGTCACCACCACTCGTAACTTCACAACTTCACACCAACCTTCATGAAGTATCTATATATATATATATATATATATATATATATATATATATATATATATATATATATATATATATATGCATATACACATATATGTGTGTGTGAGAACACACACACAAATGTATATTTATATATATATTTTAATATATTTGTATATATATACATATATATATATGTTGTGTGGAAGTTCAACTATGTTATACAAAAGATTAAAGAATAAGAATAAATTTTGAATTACAGGTTGCGTGTCAGCTGTTACACTTGACATTAAAAGAACCTCGAAAGTGTATTGGCAGATATGAGACACATCTGCAACAAAAATAAACTGTACGTTTTATACATGACAGAATCAATCAACGCTTGACTGCTTGGTTAGTTGTTTTAGATTAATCCAGCTTTGCGTTCTATATATAAGAGTGATATTAAGTTGAAGGGGATAAATTGATTGATTGATTTATGGTTATTAAAACTGGCGTCACAGTGTCTAGGTTATTGACGCCGTCGAAGGGGATAAAACGCTTAATGTGGAGCCTTTGGACTTTGTCAAAATCTTCAATGCGAGGAAGATACGTATTTAGAAAATAATCTTTAACAGTCAGTCACAGGTCGATGTTGTCACTACAGTTAACTAAATCAATCAATACCATCACCAAAAATCTAAATAGCTTAGAAGAACGAGCTTAAGAGACTCATACTCGCCCAAACTCGAGTCTGACAATTTCAGTCATTCTCAGTAAATGGTTCTATTTCTCTTCGCAGAAGCCATTTTGCTTCGCTTTTATGTTAATAAAAGATAAAAACAATGAATTTCAAAAGTATAAAATCCTTCGTTCTTCGGCAAAGTTACGTAAATCCATAATTTTCTATGAATCTATGACCGGTACGATTGGAGACGACTCAGCTACGGGTAAGATCTTGTGTTTACGACTGTGTGAAGCAAGAAAAGAAACTGGCTTCCCTTGCTATAAAAGTGAAACGCTCTCTCTCTCTCTCTCTCTCTCTCTCTCTCTCTCTCTCTCTCACACACACACAGACGCACGCGAATAAAACCGCGGTGTTTATTGCTCTGCCTACGTGGCGTGACTGGTAGTTATAGCCATCAGCGCATACCTGCTTCATTAAAATTGACTGTGGTTAACCCAATCACAATCTCTTTCAAGTAAGGTGGCTGTTAAGACCTCTCGTATGGCCGGCCTTTGCAAAGACCAGACTCCGAGGGAGGCGAATCTCTCTCTCTCTCTCTCTCTCTCTCTCTCTCTCTCTCTCTCTCTCTCTCTCTTGTGTAATTACAAGTATCAGAACAAGTAACGACTGGGTTTCAGAAGCCCCCTTTAGCTTGTTGGTTCCTGATGCAATTCGAGTTTGTTTGGCTTGGGCTAACTTGCTACCCCTTTTTTTTTTCCGTCTTTCTTTCTTTCTCTCTCCCTCCGCTATTGTTGTGGGGCGGAGGAATAAAACCTCATTTATATGCAAATGTAAATGATAAGGTAAGAGAAAGAAATTAGGCCGTAATGACAACGTTGTTAAGAAAGGTGAGGTCGACGGTGGCGGTAGGGGGCAGCAACAGCAGGCGATTGTGGTTCGGATGATGCAGATGATGATGATGATGATGATGATGATGATGGTGGCCAGCTGATGGTAATGACTCTTTGACGATGGTAGTGATTACAATTACTGCCCGGGTTTGTTTGCATTGTTGGGCCAATTGGAGGGTAGGATGCCACGGCATTGGAGGAGCGTCAAGATGCACGCTCCTTCATAGCTTCCCTAATTGTATAAGTGCAGGGTATGAAGCTTTATGTTATTCTGGTTTTGTTCGAAAGGGGGTGGGGGAGGGAAGGAAGGGGGTGGGAGGGGACATACAAAACAAAAAAATATATAAAACTAAAAATAAAGAGAGAGCACTGATAGAAGTAGTAGGAGCAGAAGGAAAGATTCGAGATTATATGCCTTCGTTGTTCAGATTCATTTGCATGGGGTTTAGTCTTCAAGGAATTAAGATAATTCAAGAGGGAATATAACGGTGGGTTATGAAAGGCACGCCCATGTACCAAGTCCAGATGTGAAATTCAGTAAAAGAAAAAGAGAGAGAGAGAGAGAGAGAGAGAAACAAAAAGTTAAATGGTTTTATGGCTTTAGACTCCAGACTGGTATCCCACCTCTCTCTCTCTCTCTCTCTCTCTCTCTCTCTCTCTCACCGTAATACAATCTCTACAACATAAGTAATACAAAATCCCTAATCAGAGGAATACGCTCTCTCTCTCTCTCTCTCTCAATCACGATTCAGAGGGTATACTTGTTTCTCTCTCTCTCTCTCTCTCTCTCTCTCTCTCTCTCTCACCGTAATACAATCTCTACAACATAAGTAATACAAAATTCATATTCACAGTAAATAGGTTCTCTCTCTCTCTCTCTCTCTCTCTCTCTCTCTCTCTCTCTCTCTCCAACGTAAGCAATCCACAATTACGATTCAGGAAGAATGAGGGGTGATAATAACAGCCTAACTTACTGCCCCATGACAACGCGAAGTGCTACGGTAATAACCCAGATTACATCTCACGGCTACAATTAGCATACAATTGACATCACTATATCCATAGCAGGGATAAGTGCCTGTAATTGTGGTCTATGGGAGTAAATTAGTGGTCGAGTTGTGTTTAGTGCTGGGAGGCACTTTTCCCATAGACGCTTTCGGGACTTCCTGTAACATGGGTTGAAATATATTAAAATTCTGACGGTTAATGTTCAAGTATTTTTTTTTTTTCGAGTGGTTTGTTTGACGAGAATTTAAATTTTTTTTTCTGAGTTACGTGTAATTTTTTTCCCTTCATAAGAATTTAATTTTTTTCGGATTTTTTTTTTCTGAGTTTCGTATAATTTTTGTTTTATTTTTCTTTTACAGGAATTTAATTTTTTCTGTATTTTTTCTTCTTTTCTTATAAAGATTTCTTTAACATTTTTTCCTCTTGGAGAAATTTAACTTTTTTATTTCAGCATTTACTGAAATACAAAATCTATTTTCTTTCCTGACAAGAATTTGTTTATTTTTCGGCATTTTTCCCCTCTTTTTGCATAAAATTACTTCTCATTTTTCTTGTACAACAATTTGCATATACATTAATGCTGGAAAATTAATCATTTTGGCCAATTTTTACAATTATCTTGAATCAACAGAATGTCGATATTTAAAAGTGATTTTTCGAGCGCAGTATAAAGGAAACAGTTTGAATATTACGAAAGCACAAAGTTGTGATGCAATAAATGTTATCTACTGTAAATCAACTGATACTTGTCAAATGGCACCTCTGGGCATTCTATTCAGCTTTGATTTTACATATTACAACATTGTTTTAACAACATCAGCAGCATTTATAATAATAATAATAATAATAATAATAATAATAATAATAATAATAATATTATTATTATTATTATTATTATTATTATTATTATTATTATTATTATTATTATTATTATTATTATTATTATATCTGCGATGGTGATGACTTGCGTTATTTCCACCACAAAAGAGTCCAATTTTACCAACAAGAATTCGGGCAAAGTTCACCACACAGAATAAACAGCTTATTCAACTTCCTGAGCATACAATAAATAAATAAGATGATGCATAACCTCTAAAAATAATTTTGATGAAAATAAGAAGAGTGATGCTTTGTAGACGTCACAAAAGCCATCTTACATGACAGCAACGGGTCAGCCTCCGAATCAGACGCAACTTTCCGGGGAGAGCCGTTGCAAAGAGATTACGGTCAATTACGAAACCATATAAACTTTTTTTCCCAACGAGCCCCGTATCATTATTATACCTGGAGGTCACATGGCGGCCGTTCTAGAGGGCGAGTGAAATCTTCTCCTCTATTCTTCTTCCCTTAATTATGAACAGGATGAAAAAGGATAACACGCAACCTCATACATCACCTTGGAGGCAATTAGTGGTGTATTTAACGACATTTTATAGCTTCTGTTTCTACAAGGGAAAGGAGGACGGTAGGGAGGGAGGGAGGGAGGGAGGGAGGAGTGAGAATGGCTGTCTGGTACAGAGAAGGAATGAGACAGTATGGTCAAGAGAGAGGAAAAATTATGCCTCATTAAGAAGATGAGGTGAAGGTTAATGGAAGGGGGAAGGAAACGCATAAAGGAATGGTCTTGCTTGAGAAGTTGGGGGAAAAACAATGCAGGAAGGGAGGGGAAATATTCCTGCATAAAGGGGAAGTTGGAAGGTGAATTTTGATGAGTGGGGGAGAGACATATGAAGAGGGGGATTTTAGTGGAAGGGGGAAAGTGAGGGAGGAAGGGATGGAACGAACGAACATACATACATACACATATACATACACACATATATATGTGTGTGTGTGTTTGTGTATACAAAGAGAGAGAGAGAGAGAGAGAGAGAGAGAGAGAGAGAGAGAGAGAGAGAGAGAGAGAGAGAGAGAGATTGGAAATATATAAGGCAAAGCTAATGCAGAAAGAGAGAGAGAGAGAGATGGGAAATAAATAAAACAAAATCACTGCAGAGAGAGAGAGAGAGAGAGAGAGAGAGAGAGAGAGAGAGAGAGAGATGGGAAGTAAATAAAACAAAATCACTGCAGAGAGAGAGAGAGAGAGAGAGAGAGAGAGAGAGAGAGAGAGAGAGATGGGAAATAAGTAAAGCAAAACCACTGCAGAGAAGAGAGAGAGAGAGAGAGAGAGAGAGAGAGAGAGAGAGAGAGAGAGAGAAGACTGGGGGGGTTAGGTAGGGTGTACGTGGGGGTAGGACGATGAACCAGTGGGGGTAGACAAAGAAGACACTAATTTATTGCATGTTTTATCTGGGGGGGGAAGGGGGTGTTTGCCAGAATTTGCAAACCATATTTCACCATCACATCAACTCCATATATCTCTCTTAATGGGATATGATGTCGGGCTGGATCACACGATGCGATGCTAATTAGTTCCATCAAGTTCGGATGTACATTTCATCCGCGTTTAATCATTCAGGATTATCTGTTTGGTAATTCATTCTCATCCACTGATTTTCTCTCTCTCTCTCTCTCTCTCTCTCTCTCTCTCTCTCTCTCTCTCTCTCTCTCTCTCTTCTTTTCTCGGCAGAAGCTTTTGATTTATTTATTTCCCCATCTCTCTCTCTCTCTCTCTCTCTCTCTCTCTCTCTCTCTTCTCTCTGAGAAGCTTTGCTTTTTGTTTATTTCCCATCTCTCTCTCTCTCTCTCTCTCTCTCTCTCTCTAGGTAGATTAATAGTGCCCAAAACTATACCAGGAAATCTAAGGAAAGCACACAGGACATTCATCCACTGCGCACCAGCATCGACAATGCAGCGATTATTCAATGCGTTACCAGCTCATCTGAAGAACATATCAGGAGTGAGCGTAGATGTGTTTAAGAATAAGCTCGACAAATATCTAAGATGCATCCCAGACCATCCAAGATTGGAAGATGCAAAATATACCGGAAGACATCAAAGGTGCCTCACACCGAGGGACCTGGGGCAACCCGAACGAACTGTAAGGTCTGTAAGGTGTAAGGTAAGGTCTCTCTCTCGCTATTTTTTCTCAGCATAAGCTTTGATGTATTCATTTCTCATTTCTCACTCTCTATATATATATATATATATATATATATATATATATATATATATATATATATATATATATATATATATATATATATATATATATATATATATATATATATATATATATATATTCTCTCTCTCTCTCTCTCTCTCTCTCTCTCTCTTTTCTCTCTCTCTCTTTCTCTCTCTCTCTCTCTCTCTGTGTGTGTGAAGGCCCCAGCGTGGTCACTGTTGTGATGAAACATTGTGGTTATAAAAATGATAACCACAACAATAATTAGTTATCGTAGTATTACTATTGTTATGAATATGAGCCTCGGTTTCTTGTGTACTATTGTGCTGGTGTTACTTCTACAAATACAGATGTGCTATTATTATTATTATTATTATTATTATTATTATTATTATTATTATTATTATTATTATTATTATTATTATTATTATTATTATTATTTTGAGTGTAAGCCTCTGTTTTTTCTGTATTATTGAGCTGGTGTTATTTCTACTAATGCTGTTTCTCTTTTATTATTATTATTATTATTATTATTATTATTATTATTATTATTATTATTATTATTATTATTATTATTATTATTATTATTATTACTGCTAAAAATTTCACAATGCCGTGATTAAATCCTTGTATATTAAAAATCCCAAACTATGCAATTAAACTGCATTATTCTTAAAAGCTAATAACATAGACTTTCGAACACCTGAACGGTGTTCCTCCTCAGTGTTTATGTAAACACTCAGGAGGAACACCGTGTTCGAAAGTCTTTGTTTTTGGCTTCACAAATAATACAACTTATATAATTGTGGATTATTTTTATTATTATTATTATTATTATTATTATTATTATTATTATCATTATTATTATTATTAACCATATACATTTGGATTATTATTATTATTATTATTATTAACCATATACATTTGGATTATTATTATTATTATTATTATTATTATTATTATTATTATTATTATTATTATTATTATTATTATTATTATTATTAATTAATCATATCTTTAATTACAACGACGTTCTGAAAAATACCGAAAATATTCTTCAAGATTTCTCGTGGTCTTTCCAGGTGAAGTCATTTTCACATGATCTACCTCTACCTCTAGACACATATTATGAATGCTCACTCATACATGTCTTTCTTTATGTACGAATTCTCCAGTAGTCTGTCTCGATAATATGAACTCAACGAACTGTCTCGAATAATTAAAAACAATAAATATTAAAGCCTCATTAATATCTAAACTGTTTCGGGAACAAGTTGTGTTTAATGTTACCGAGAACATAGCGACCAATTCTGAAATTGTCGCCTATGGGAGCAGTTATTACACAATGGTTAAATAAAGAAGAGACTGACCTTCTTTCTTTTATATTTTGGACAAAATAGGTTCGGTTTGTATACTGATTTATGGGCACAAATGTAAATTATATAGCAAAAATAGATTGAGGCATCTATATTTTGCCCACGACTAGAAAAAACTTCCATATCGTTAGATTTTTTGTAATACACTGACAAGAAGTAAAACAAACGGACAGCACACACGCACATATACAATCATATATATATATATATTTTTATATATATATATATATATATATATATATATATATATATATATATATATATATATATATATATATATATAACGAAAAATGAGGGAGACTGAAAGAACAATGAACAATAGAGTAGCCTCAATGCACACAAAAAATTACTAAATACCTTGCAACTGAGGACTACCTCGGGAAAGTAGAAATACCCATAAACAGTAACCTAAAAAGGTTATGAAAGCAGCGTAAAAAAAAAGATAAACAAAACAATCAAGCAACCCATAACAAACAAAGAAATATGCCAAGCAAAAGCAACAAGCAAAAACAACAAGCAAAGAAGGGACGGGAGAGCACACCCAAATTCTACAAATACATTTTCCTTCGAACTGACTTTATTTGCTAACAATTTTCCGCCTTCGTAATAAGTGAAATTAGGATGCAGAGCCATAAATATCTAACGAAATTATCTCCCGGAAGCTAATTCTCTCCAACGGAGCTATAAATATAATTAGTCCTTATGGCGCGACTCACGAACAAACAGCTCCGCTCTACAGTGTACGTCAGAATGATTTAGCCGAGGTTGTCTTCTCTCCTGCAATTGTCTTCTTTCCTGTTGTTGTCTTCCACTAAGGAAAGTCAGACGAAAATAGTAGGAAATAGAAGGTAAATGAAGGAAAGTACAGGGAAATGGGAAGTTGGCAACTGTCTTCTTTCCTGTCATTGTCTTCCACTAAGGAAAGTCAGACGAAATTAGAAGGAAATAGAAAATAAATGAAGGAAAGTATAGGAAAATAGGAAGTGCGCAACTGTCTTCTTTTCTGTCATTGTCTTCCACTAAGGAAAGTCAGACGAAATTAGAAGGAAATAGAAAATAAATGAAGGAAAGTATAGGAAAATAGGAAGTGACGTAGAAGAAAATGATTTAGCAGAGGTTGTCTTCTCTCCGGCAACTGTCTTCGTTTCCTGTATTGTCTTCCACTAAGGAAAGTCAGACGAAATTAGAAGGAAATAGAAGAAAATGAAGGAAAGTATAGGAAAATAGGAAGTGACGTAGAAGAAAATGATTTAGCCGAGGTTGTCGTCTCTCCTGCAACTGTCCTCTTTTAAGTTATTGTCTTCCACTAAGGAAAGTCAGACGAAATTAGAAGGAAATAGAAGGTAAATGAAGGAAATAATAGAAAATAGGAAGTGACGTAGAAGAAAATGATTTAGCCGAGGTTGTCTTCTCTCCTGCAACTGTCTTCTTTTCTGTTATTGTCTTCAACTAATAAAAAAAAAATAGAAGAAATGAAGAGGAAATAAAAAAAGAACGAAAAGTAAAGAAATATAGTTTTGGCAATAACAAAATGAACCGTAGTTTTCTTCCACTGACAGAAATCAGACGAAATTAAAAAAAACACAAAAATAAATAACGAAAAGCATATAAAAACAGTTTCAATAACAATACAATTAACCGCAATTTTCTTCCACTGACGGAATTCAGACAAAATGAACAGTAAAACAAAATTTCAAAAAATTATAGAAAAATAGTTTTGATAATGAATAACAAAAAAGAAATATAAACAGGCAAACACCATAGAAAACTGATTTTGATAATGACAAAGAACTGCAAATTTCTTCCACTGTCAGAATTCAGACAAAATGAATAGTATATAAAAAATAATTTAAATTGTATAAAAACAGTTTTGATAATGAATAACAAAAAGAAATATAAGTAGGCAACCATCATAGAAAAGTGGTTTTGATAATAACAAAGAACTGCAATTTTAAGGAGAGATGAAAAGGAAATAAAGACTAAATGAAAAAATGATAAAAAATTGGTTAGGATCATAAGTAACAAAATGAAATACACATAAGACAAAACTCTGTACAAAACTGGAAGAAATAAAAAGCTTCTTGTAAAAATAAAGTATTAATTAAACCGATGGGCTAAAGTTAAAACAAGTGAAATCTCTATGAAAAGAATTATCAAGAGAAGGAAAATGAAAATTAGAGCCAAAAGAAAGCGCAAGAAATTAATTTGCATTACAAAATTCATCCGGGTATTAAATCCACGCCGCCATGTTTAGCAAGCATAAACCGTCGGTCACATGAATAAAACAGAAAGGAGCCTCAACTAACTCTCTCTCTCTCTCTTTCTCTCTCTCTCTTGGACGTGGTCTGGTGTAGAGATTAAGAATGGAAAATTGATTCCAAACGCCTTGTTTTAACCCCGAGAGAAAATGACTTAGGGCCGGGCCCAGTGCGTTATGTTGAGGAGAAAGAGAGTCCTGAATATGAAATGATAACTACAGACTGGAATGAATCATTGAGAGAGAGAGAGAGAGAGAGAGAGAGAGAGAGAGAGAGAGAGAGAGAGAGAGAGAGAGAGAATGTGCTTGAAGACAAGCGGAAATGTGGGAGATATTTCCCTTTCTTTCTGAGAAACAGAAGAGAACAGGGACTAGAGAGAGAGAGAGAGAGAGAGAGAGAGAGAGAGAGAGAGAGAGAGAGAGAGAGAGAGAGATGCTTAAAGACAGAAAGAAAAGAGAGTGATATTTCTCTTTCTGTCTGTCTGAGAGACAGAGCCAGAGAAAATAGAAGACTTTGAGAGAGAGAGAAATAGAGAAAGATATACAAACAAAATATGGGTGATGTTTCTCTCGTTCTGCCTCACCCTCACCCTCTCCTCTCTCTCTCTCTCTCTCTCTCTCTCTCTCTCCTTCCCCATGAACTACTGCTGGTTAGCTACATACATGACATTCATCTGCATCAGAAGACAGGGCCTGTAATTTTCCTGTCACCATCAACCGTAGGCCAGAGCGTGAGAGCGACCAGGGGTTGGGGGGTGGGGGGTAAGGGGTGGGGGGTTCGATGCCTCCGGGCGGCGTTGGAACTCCCTCAGAGAAATTACGAAATGACTGCCATGAATTACATTACCGTAGCATTATCTGATCATAAATACTGAACTTTTCCTCCTGCATCAAAGGCAGTGATGAGGCGTTATATATATGTCTGTAACGCCGAACGTACACGCGAGATGTATTCTCTCTCTCTCTCTCTCTCTCTCTCATTGTCTTCCCTCTCTCTCTCTCTCTCTCTCAGTGTCTTCCCATCCTCTCTCTCTCCCTCTCTCTTTCTCATTGTCTTCCCTCTCTCCCTCATTGTCTTTCCTCTCTCTCTCTCACATTGTCTATCCCTCTCTCTCTCTCTCTCTCTCTCTCTCTCTCATAGTCTTCCCTCTCTCTCTCTCATTGTCTTCCCTCTCTCTCTCTCATTGTCTATCCCCTCTCTCTCTCTCTCTCTCTTTCATTGTCTCCCTCCCTCCCTCATTCTCTCTATCTCTCTCTTCCTCTCTCCTCATTGTCTTCACCCCTCTTGTCTCTCTCTCTCTCTCTCTCTCTCTCTCTCTCTCTCATTGTCTTCCCCCCATCTCTCTGTCTGTCTGTCTGTCTGTCTTTCTATCTCCTTATTGTTCCCCCCACCTCTCTCCCTCCCTCTCTCTCTCTTCTCATTTCTTCTCTCTCTCTCTCTCTCTCTCTCTCTCTCTCTCTCTCTCTCTCTCTCTCTCCCTCCTCATAAATTTCACAGTAACAACAAAGGAAATGGATTTCATGCTTTGCTCTTAGCAATTGCTGGGAAAGAGTTGCTTCAAACAGTAGGTGAGAGTAATTGCTTTGCAAGATAATGCTGACTGCTTGCTTCGTGCAAAAGATGAGGGAGATATTGCTTTGAAGGCTACGGATGAATTATCGTTATTCTTTTTTATTTTTTTGGCGGGCGCGAAAATAAAATATTTTGAATAGCGACTGAGACTTCCGTTCTCGGCTACATGCAAGGGGCTGTTGTTTAAAAAAATTAGGAGCAATTCATTTTGATAGGAAAAAATATAATGAATACCAGGAATTAATTAGTCAGCTTTTTGCAGAAAGTTCCTGTCCTAGCGTATAAATTTTTTTTTTTTTCAGGAACTAAAATATTTGAATAGCGACTGAGAATACCGTTAGGCCCTTCAGGCTGGAGGTGTTGTCTAAAAAATCAGGAACAATTGATTTCAAGAGGAAAAATAATAAAGTATATATAATGAAAATTCGATTTTTTTTTTTTTTGCAGAGAGTTCCTATTCAAAGTCGTAAACTTAATAATTTCTTGAATAGCAAATGAGTTACAGCTATCAGCTTCATGAAGGAGCTATCATTTGTTTTTTTTTTTATGGAACAATAAATTTTGAGAGAAAAGTATAAATATGAATAGCGGAAATTAATTTTTTTTGCAGAAAGTTTCTGTTGTAGACTATAAATTATTATTTTTTGCAGAAAGTTCCTGTTCTGCACTGTATATATATATATATATATATATATATATATATATATATATATATATATATATATATATATATATATATATATATATATTTTTTTTTTTTTTTTTTTTTTTTTGCAGAAAGTGAAATCTTTTGAACAGCCACTTGAACTACCGTTCTCAGCTTCAGGCAGGAGCTATTATTGTTTCGAAAAAATCAGCAACAATTGATTGGAAAGACAAGCCATCACGAAATAGCAAAAGTGCATTTTGAGTTTGCAAAGAAATCCTGATCTAGGTTGTTAATCTTCAGCTGGTGGGATTTTCTAATTTGAGAACTAACTCTAAGCTATAATGCCTAAAGTATTCAAAGACTAGTAGACTTTGTTAAGGATCTTTTTAGAAGCCGAGAGATATGGCCTATGACTTGTATTCGGTCAAAAATAAATTCTCGAAAAAATTTGCATAATGTACAATGTACGAGTTAATAAAATGCATTTAGCATCTAATGTACCTTAGAGCTTATAAATTTGGAAGAGAGAAAATTTGAATAAAGGTGGACGGAATAAAATCCAGAGCATATATTGGTGGTCAAGATACCGCGATTAGCTGATTGAGCGATTGATATCATTTGCCACCATTCAAAGCTGTTAATCTTGCCACAAGGCGACTGACAGTTTTAGTAACTTCGATAACAAAGTTAATAACAGTTCCTCAGTAACACTATTCTGCCCTAAAATGGAAGACTGCAGTATCTGCAAAAATACAAAACAGAAAAATGGTAGATACTGTAGTATACCCTTGCCTTACTACTGATTTTGCAGATGCTGCAAATGGGACCCCCTAAATACTCGTGGAAAGCATTGAAGAATCATTCTGAAACTGCAAGATCTTGGGTATTAGTGTTTCACGAGCCCAATAGGCGGCATATCTCAATTTCGAAAATTTTGCAGATACTGCAGCATTCCATTTTAGGGCAGAATATTGCTTCATAGTATAGGCATTGTTAAAGTTGCGTCGACTACTGAAAACCTTTTTTGAAAAGTAGCTATAAATTTTCGCCTCTTTCAAAATAGCAACCGCTTATGGCTATAGCAGCCCAGTGATGTTTTTGGTTGGTTGCTGTAATCAACTCCTCGTGACATTTCAAATAAAATCATACTTTTTTTTTGTCAAACTCAGAATGGTGGTTTTCAAAGTCTGCCAGGAAAAACTTAATGTCATAAAATAACCACTTTGGGAAATGACTGTCCACTTTCTTATTTGCGGGAAAATGTACAAATAACTTCCTCGAATGACGGTATACAGTAATATCCATTTCAGGTTTTGGGAGAATGTCTATTTCTTTCCATGAAGGACCGACCGAGTAGTTGCTTGAGAAAGCACTGTCAATATGAAGCCTATTCAGATGTTGTATTAAAATAATATATATATATATATATATATATATATATATATATATATATATATATATATATATATATATATATATATATATATATATATAATATATATATATATAATATATATATATATATATATATATATATATATATATATATATTATATAATATATATATATATATATATATATATATATATATATATATATATATATATATATATATATATATATATAATTATTTGTAACGATGAATTCATCACCACATAGGCGTCGTTGCTTTAAAAGGTGTTATTGAAAAGCATTATTATTATTATTATTATTATTATTATTATTATTATTATTATTATTATTATTATTATTATTATTATTATTATTATTAAAAACTAAGCTATCACTAGCCTCGTGGCAAGATTAACAGCTTTGAACGGTATGAAATATTATCATTAACTTTGTTAATCAAACGCGGTATCTTGCCACCAAAAAAATTATCTCTTTTCCAAATTTAAAAGCTAAAAGTCCATCATATACTAAATATTTTTATAAACTCATTCATTTTACATTATACAAATTATTTCGAAGGTTTAGCTTTGACCGAACCCAATACGTAGGTTGATTCCTTTGCCTCCTAAAAAAATCTTTTTTGAAATACTTTTCCCTGAACAAGTGTGACAATATAGCTTTATTGGTGCGGGGTAAAAAAAAAAATAATTAAAAAATTAACATTCGTTTGGTTCCTAAAACAAATCCTTATCAAATACTATTTTTCCCTGAACAAGTCTGACATTATAGTTTCATTAGCACAGGCAAAAAAAAAAAAAAACGTAAATTAAAAAATATTAACATTATATTGACTCTGCATAATAATGCTGTAGTCAGCATTTTCTGCATGGCAGCTCAAAGACAGTCATTTTTTGTTCAACTTCCACTCAAGTTACAGAAGGCAAAGATTCGACCATGAGCCTCTTTGACTTTGCCGCCAATATTGGCCTCTTGGTGCACATTTTAGCTGCAAGATGATAAAACATGCAACGAAATGCGCTCACGCAACACAGTCTCTTCGGAAAGAGCTGCCCCTCACATATGACGGCGGTCATAACCAAAAAAAAAAGTAATAGAGGAAAAAAGAAAATGAGAGAGAGAGAGAGAGAGAGAGAGAGAGAGAGAGAGAGAGAGAGAGAGAGAGAGAGAGAGACTCCAGGAAACGGTCACGAGCAAAAAGAATAATAAAGGAAAAAAGGAAATGAGAGAGAGAGAGAGAGAGAGAGAGAGAGAGAGAGAGAGAGAGAGAGAGAAGAGAGAGAGAAAGAGAGAGAGAGATATGACGGAGACTTCAGGAAACGGTCACAAGCAAAAAAAAAATAATAAAGGAAAAAAAGAAAAGCAGCGAGAGAGAGAGAGAGAGAGAGAGAGCGTCAGAGATATCTTATTTCTGATTAAGTCTATATATATATATATATATATATATATATATATATATATATATATATATATATATATATATATATATATATATATATGTATATATATATATATATATATATATATATATATATATATATATATATATATATATATATATATATATATATATATGCTATATATATTTATATATACACTTGTATGCATGCATATACGTATACATAACCATTGAAGGTTAATGACGCAAGAACCTTTTCTGTTTTGGGTTAAGCTATGCATTCCATACATACAGAGTAAAAAAAATTAAAACTCTCCGTACGGAGATATGATTTTACTTCAAGAAAAACTGTGGAGAAAATTTCTGCTCATATGCAGCTACAAGCCCTTAATAAATTCGCCCAAATTGTACCAAGTGCTTTTATACTCTCTCCCTCTCTCTCTCTCTCTCTCTCTCTCTCTCTCTCTCTCTCTCTCTCTCTCTCTCTCAAAAAAAAAAAAAAAAACAGAAAATGAGAGAAAAAAAATAGACGGTGCCACATATTACGAGAGAGAAATACGGTTACAACCAACATATAATAAAGTTGTGAACACGATACGACCCATTATGCAAACGCTGATATAACCGACCGGCAGTAAAATTCATCTCTGAAACAAAGGAGCGGGAATAAAGATCTTGGCCGCCAGCTTACCAGGAGCGCAATATTTCCATTCATAACGACGCTCTCTATAAATACCGTTAACATTATGTAGCAAATTTTGTCCCGGCTCTATGAGGGCCGGGGTTTTATATAGGAATGGGGATTGGTGAGGGGAGGGGGGCGCAGACCCCTGCTGGACTGGAGTGGTTAAAAAGGAATGGGGGGAAAAGGGGTAAAAGTCATTTGAGATTTTAGAGGGTTAGACGGTCGGATCTTTTTCGACATTTCGAGGGCAGTTTAACAATCAGCTTCGTGTAATTGGTACCTAAATTTGCTTGATTTTGAGAGAGAGAGAGAGAGAGAGAGAGAGAGAGAGAGAGAGAGAGAGAGAGAGAGAGAGAGAGTTATAATAACACTATCAATGGCATTTGCAATAATACTGTTGATGCCTTGGAAGTAGTTGTTATAAAATTTTAGCAATGAGAAATGGTGGGTGAGAGAGAGATGGAAAGATTGTAAGAGAGAGAGAGAGAGATGAAAAGACTGAAGACTGAGAGAGAGAGAGAGAGTTAAGGATTATAATATCCTGGTAATGGCATTTGCAACAATGCTGTTGATGTCTTGGAAGTAATTGTTATAAAACTTTAGCCATGTGTGAGAGAAAGAGAGAGAGAGAGAGAGAGAGAGAGAGAGAGAGAGAGAGAGAGAGAGAGAGAGAGAGAGAGAGAGAGAGAGATGAAAAGGCTGAAAGAGCGAGAGAGAGAAGTAATGATGATAATATCACTAGCAATGGCATTTGCAACAATATTGTTGATGCCTTAGAAGTAATTATTATGAAACTTTAGCCATGAGAGAGAGAGAGAGAGAGAGAGAGAGAGAGAGAGAGAGAGAGAGAGAGAGAGAGAGAGAGAGAGAGAATTAAGGATGACAATATCACTAGCAATGGCATTTGCAATAATATTGTTGATGCCTTAGAAGTAATTGTTATGAAACTTTAGCCATGAGAAATAAAGAGAGAGAGAGAGAGAGAGAGAGAGAGAGAGAGAGAGAGAGAGAGAGAGAGAGAGAGAGAGAGAGTTAAGGATGATAATATCACTAGCAATGGCATTTGCAATAATACTGATGATGCCTGAAGTAGCTGTTGGAAAACTTTAGCCATGATATATATATATATATATATATATATATATATATATATATATATATAGAGAGAGAGAGAGAGAGAGAGAGAGAGAGAGAGAGAGAGAGAGAGAGAGAGAGAGAGAGAGTTTCTGCAGCACTGTGAGGTCTTGCAAATACAATTCGACGTCTTTCCCCTCCTTTAGATAGAGTGAAGAATAATGGAAAGACGTCTGAACAGGGCAAGGCTCCATCGTAACTCACTCTCGGCATTATGTCTTCACTCAGGGACCAGTACTGACCAAGACCCTCTCTTGAATCCAGCTCTCTATTCAAACCAAATTTCCCTTAAGCCGCAAGTGCCTTTCAGAGTTACCAATGAGGTCGCTTACAAATACCAGGCGTCACTCCTACCTCATCCCTACTGAGGCAAAGGAGGAGGCTGAATTACTTGAAAATACTATATACAAGAAAGTGAGAGAGAGAGAAAGAGAGAGAGAGAGGGGGAGAGAGAGAGAGAGAGCCAGCCAAAGAGAGAGAGAGAGAGCCAATAAGGTGCCAGCACGATGTTCAAATTTCCCGCCACTTTTAACGGTTACGAGCACCATAAATTGAGCGGGTAATGTGCGACGGTGCCACTATTATGTGCCACTAATGTGATATATAGCAGCCATTCCCCAGTCCGAGAACTTGCCCGCGTCGAGGTCGCATGTCGCCAGTCCCTACCACACCTCCTACCAAAGAAGGAAAAGGAGAGTGCGGCACTAGGAGGGGGAGGAGGAGGTGGAGGAAGAGGAGGAGGAGGAGGTGGTGGTGGTGGAGGTGGAGGAGTAGGAGGAGGGAGGGGGAGGGGTGAAGGAGAAGTCTTGAGGAAGTGCTGGAAAGTAAGGTCGAAAGAAATTTGGCTGTGAAAGTAACGAAGGAAAGGAAAACTGGAGAACTGGACGATAAAGATGTGAGAAAACAAGACTTACAAGAAGAGTATAACAAGAGAGGGGGAAGGGAGAGGTTTTCCAAGGAAAGAGGAGGAAGAGGAGGAGGAGGAGGAAGAAGAAGAGGAGAATCCAGAGGAAAGAGAGGAAGTAGGAACAACGAAAGTTTAATGGCCATTTGAGGGAAAAAAGATGGGAGGGAGGACAAACAACGACTGGCGAAGTAATCCAAAAATTCATACTTCGGAATAGTGGAGTGGATGATTACATTTCGGTATATTGCAAAGAATGGCCCGACCATTCAGGAGGCTTGCCATTGGGGATTGTGGATTTTACCCCCTCCCCCCTTTCCCTGCTCCCCCCCCCTTTTTTTACTGGGTATTAACGACCCCCTTCCCTTCTTTTTATCTGGTATTCAGGAAGAAAAAGTAAGCAAAGTGAATGGGAATCACGGGCATAAACGTCTAAGAATGCTGTGGAAAGTCTGCGGGAGTCCATTTCAAGTGCCCACTCAGTGCATGCTTGCGGCTGTGTGTGTGTTTATGCTCTGACAAGTGTAATTCCATTAAGTGCTCTTCCAAATGCACATTGTTCGAGCGTCAGCAACATCTCAACAAGGCAAAACCATACTTTTTTTTATAAGTATGTCAGAGACAAGCGTTTTAAAAAAAAAAGAAGTTAATAATGCGCAGATGTTTCTTCGGCGCAATCGAGTTTCATGTACATTGTATAATGCTGTATAAGCCGAGGCCCATGAAACTTTAAACACGGCCTGGTGGTGGCCTAGCCTATATCCTTGCCAGAAGCACGATTATGGCTAACTTTAACCTTCAATAAAATAAAAACTACTGAGGCTAGAGGGCTGCAATTTGGTATGTTTGATGACTGGAGGGTGGATGATCAACATACCAATTAACAGCCCTCTAGCCTGAGGAGTTTTTAAGATCTGAGGGCGGACAGAAAACTAACAAGGCAAAACAATACTTTTTTATAAGTATGTCAGAGATAAGTGCTTTAAAAAAAAGGGGGGGGCAAAAGTAAACAACTCCTAAAAAAAAAAAAAAGTTTATACAACTAACAGATCAAGCAAACCCAATGAATTTGGTATTTGGTACTAGAACTGACTGGATCATAAACTTTAATTTGGTATATGGTACTAGAACTGACCGGAGCATAAACTTGAATTTGGTAAATGTTACTAGAACTGACTGGAGTATAAACTTGAATTTGGTATATGGTACTAGAACTGACTGGAGCATAAACTTGAATTTGGTATTTGGTACTAGAACTGACTGGAGTATAAACTTGAATTTGGTATATGTTACTAGAACTGACTGGAGTATAAACTTGAATTTGGTATATGGTACTAGAACTGACTGGAGCATAAACTTGAATTTGGTATTTGGTACTAGAACTGACCGGAGCATAATCTTGAATTTGGTATTTGGTACTAGAACTGACCGGAGCATAAACTTGAATTTGGTATATGGTACTAGAACTGACTGGAGCATAAACTTGAATTTGGTATATGGTACTAGAACTGACCGGAGCATAAACTTGAATTTGGTATTTGGTACTAGAACTGACCGGAGCATAAACCTGAATTTGGTATATGGTACTAGAAGTGACTGGAGCATGAACTTGAATTTGGTATATGGTACTAGAAGTGACTGGAGCATAAACTTGAATTTGGTATATGGTACTAGAACTGACTAGAGTATAAACCTGAATTTGGTATATGGTACTAGAAGTGACTGGAGCATAAACTTGAATTTGGTATATGGTACTAGAACTGACTGGAGCATAAACCTGAATTTGGTATATAGTACTAGAACTGACTGGAACATAAACCTGAATTTGGTATATGGTACTAGAAGTGACTGGAGCATAAACTTGAATTTGGTATATGGTACTAGAACTGACTGGAGCATGAACCTGAATTTGGTATATGGTACTAGAACTGACTGGAGCACAAACCTGAATTTGGTATATGGTACTAGAACTGACTGGAGCATAAACTTGAATTTGGTATATGGTACTAGAACTGACTGAGCATAAACTTGAATTTGATTTGATATATGGTACTAGAACTGACCGGAGCATAAACTTGAATTTAGTATATGGTACTAAAAGTGACTGAAGCATAAACTTAAGGCATCGGGAAACAAGAAAAAGTTAACCTAGACTGTGCACAATGAATAAGATTTAGCTTGTGTCCATGAAGAAGCAAAATGAATCAGTTTTGTGCTTGTACCAGAACAAAGCCTATACGTCCCTATAAAGAAGCACTGGTAGAAATCTTACAAAATAAGGGAAAACACGAGAGCAATTTGCCAAACTATCTATGATACAGAGCAGGCATTACTCACGACTTCAGTATTACCATTAGTTTTAAAAGTATTTTTCGAAAATTACAGCCATTTTCCTTCCATCCGCTACGCGGAAACTGATAGAATCAATTACCAACAGGAATCATGCTTAAACGATTCAACATAAATCAACATTCAATTTAAACGGGATACGCAGTCTCCTTCAAATAACTGAGAATAATGAACTCGTCCCTCAAGAGAGAGAGAGACTTTCTACGAGATTGCATATAATCAAGTCATTATAGATATCTAGGCTTGTCAAGATGTTCGCATACGTCTGACGGTAATACGCGTTCATTACGAGCTTTAATAAAAGTCATAATGAGTCGCTTTATTTTCTTGTTTTCTTACCGGACCACAAAAAGTGGAACTCGGTGCGGCTTTCGTGTTGGTTCTGATAATTCGATTATTGTTACCTTGCAGTAAAAGAACGGTCTTCAGTTTATGGCAAGATCTTGTCACTTCCAGCATCGCCACTTTTTTTTTTTTAATCTGGTATTGCAAGGCAAAAATCTAATATCTAATTTACTCTAATTTACTTAATTGAAGGATTTTTTTTTCTTGAGGAGGCGAAAGGATGGGATTTCTATTATATCTGACTATAAACCCTATGCACATATTATTATTATCATTAGCAGTAGTGGTATTTTTGATGGCATTCTTATAGGTTCAATTTACAATTATCTTCAATCATCATAATCATTATTCTTTTTATTATAACAATCATCATACCTCATTCCTGAATTTAATAAGTTATCAATAGTATCACAACATATTTTTTTCATTTATATATCAAATGTCAGTATGTAATAACTACTTATAAAAATATGAAAAAGTTAATATAAAATCTCTTTTCGTATGTAGCACATCAGATAGCCCTCTTCTGTACTTTCCCATGACATGTATTTTGTCTTTTTAACCTCTTCATTACCTGTTAACTTAAAGTTATCTTTCCTTTCTCACCTGGTAATAGCTGTAACATTACTTTAATTCTCTGTCTGTGCCCAACTGCTATTTTATGTAAAGTTCTTGACATGTTTATCCCTGAATACTGACCTTGTTACTTTACCTCTCTCTACCTTTCTTTACCTATCAGGTGACTTGTGTTTTTTTTTCAGTGGCGACTGTTAGTTGGCTAAAGCTTTTTTTTGGCCCTTGATACATCTAAAGGTTACTCTAGCTCTCTTCATTTACTCTTGGTACTACCGTCTTAAGGTTACCAAGGTTCTTTTGTCTTTAATTCAGCCCTTGGTACCTTAAGTTACCACTTTGGTACTTTTAAACTACCTTGGTACCATCTATATGTTACCTTGTTCTTTTGATGTACCCCTTCCTACCATTTATAAGCTCACCTAAGTATTTTCAGTTTACCTTGGTGCCATCTATAAGTCATCTTTTTCCTTTTCATTTACCTGTCATCTGTACGTTACTCTACTGCCCTAAAATACAAAACTGAGAAAAATGGAAGATACTGCAGTTTTCCCTTACTATTGATTTTGCAGGTACTGCAAATGGGACCCCCTAAATACTCGTGGAACGCATTGAAGAGTCGTTCTGAAACTGCAGTAACTTGTGTGTTTCGTGTTTCACGAGCCCAGTAGGTGGCATATCTCAATTTCGAAAATTTTGCAAATACTGCAGTTTTCCATTTTAGGGCATCCTAGTTCTCTTAATTAACCTCTTGGTGCCACCTACTGGGATACTACAGTTCTCTTTGAACACTTGGCCACAGCTATAGGCGGCCATATCTACCCTTACCTTTTGGTACTAGATTTTGAGTTCCCCTGTTACCAAATATTACGTTACCTTTGCTCTCTCATGCTCCTTGGTACCAGACGCGTGATGCCTCAGCTCTCTTTTATCCATTTGTACCAGCTATGTGTTATCTTAGTTCTCTTTTACCATACTACCGGTACTAAGTTACCAGCTCCCATTTACCCTTCGGTACTTTGCTCTCTTTCACACTGTGGTACCAGCTATAGGTTATCCTAACTCACTTTTACCCAGTAGTACCAAGTGCTAAGTTACCACTAGTTCCCCTTCACCTCTCTCTGGTAACTAGTAAGTTCTCCTAGCTGCACTTCCGTAAAGCTTTTAAGGTAACCTTGCGCTCTATTGCACATTTAATACTTCCTAATAATTTTTTTTTCACTGATTCACTTCGAAAGTTATTACTGATGACTACATTTTTTTTGTCAATCTAGTTTCTTGGTTTTTTCACGGCAAAAATTCGAATAATTTGTAACTAACTTTTCTTTGCAATGGCTCTCTCATCACTGGTCTAGTTTGCCTCAATACTGCAACATGGTTATTAATTTTCATTTATCTATTTATTTATTTATTTATTTATTTATTTATTTATTTATTTATTTATTTATTTATTTATTTATTTATTTATTTATTTGTTTGTTTATTTTACTTAGTCATGCTTATTTGGACACAGCTGCTTTAAGGGTCCTTGTATGACTGGCCTGTGGGTCTGTTTTAAACTAGCACCTGAAGCTCCAAATGTCCATGGATCCTTAGTGGTAAAAAAAAAACACGGAACTGACAACGATCCTCTGGAAAGTTCAGAGATACTGTGAAATATGTTCCAGATAACCCCACAGTGTGTTTAGCAAACTTGCAGAGATTATGATGCATGTTACCTTTCCCATTTCTTTGTAATCGAGGTGGAATGCTTTCAGTGTGCAAATTTTGCTTCCAAGGTAGGGGGATAGTGCCGTCAATGCACCTCATGTGGTGCACTGTAGGCATTACTTAAGGTTCTTTGCAGCGTGCCTTCGGCCCCTAGCTGCAACCCCTTTCGCTCCTTTTACTGTACCTCCTTTCATATTCTCTTTCTTCCATCTTACCTTCCACCCTCTTCTAACAATTGATTCATAGTGCAACTGCTTTGAGGTTTTCCTCCTGTTGCACCTTTCAAACCTTTTACTGTCAACTTCCGTTTTAGCGCTGAGTGACCTCATAGGTCCCAGTGCTTGGCCTGTGGCCTAAATTCCATATTCAGTTCAATTCAGTTCCAAAGTTTAAAGCATTTTGAAAGAAAATAAAAATAGTTTTCGGCATGGTACCTTCCAGTATTAATTCCTGAGATACAACTTATTGCATATATTTTTTCATGAAAATATATAAAATAAATAAAATTCAGTCACTAGTAAAACTGAGAAGGACGAAAGCGCCTCCAGTATGGTATTGTCATTTCTGTGTCAGAATATATTTGAGTTCTCTCTTCTTCCTAATGTCTGCATCAAGAGGTTTATTTCACAAAATAGATAAACAAATAAATGATTCCATACACGAACACACACGCAGTAATATATATATATATATATATATATATATATATATATATATATATATATATATATATATATATATATATATATATATATATATATATATATATATATATATATATATATATATATATATATATATATATATATATATATATATATATATATATATATATATATATATATATATATATATATATATATATATATATATATAAACATACACATATATATATACATATATATGTATATACTGTATACACATATATATACATATATATATGTGTGTGTACGCATGTATGTAAACAAATACAATGTTAGTGCTTAATTACAAAAAAAAAAACTAGCAAAATTATAAACAACGACTAAAGTTGAATTGTAAATGTTTCTTTCCCA
Organism: Macrobrachium rosenbergii; assembly: GCF_040412425.1. Lineage (NCBI taxonomy): Eukaryota > Metazoa > Arthropoda > Malacostraca > Decapoda > Palaemonidae > Macrobrachium > Macrobrachium rosenbergii. The sequence continues at coordinate 26,697,160 of NC_089761.1, read as the reverse complement.
ACATCATTTTCCTCGATCCTTTTTATAAGAAACCCCATCCCGAAAGATATATATGTAGGTTAGGAGGGCCGCGGAAAGGGATGGTAGGGGGGGCGATAAGGGGGGAGGAGGCCCCACCCCCTCCCTCCCTACTCACCTCCCTCCTATTCCCCGAGCCCCCCTACCCTTGCTCTTGGCCTATAAAAAGCACCGGGAACATACTTCCTTATCTGCGTTATGAATAGCCTTGACATTACTAAACTTTTCTCTTTTAGCCAGTCATATAACACAACCCCGTTCGCCATTTACCTCATGATTTCGGTTTGCTCTCATTTCTGGACCGGCAGCCCGCCCCCTCATCCTGGGCCTACCCCCCACCCACCTACCCTCCCACATCCCACCCCTTCATACCTCGTTCTTTTCTCCTCCTCTTTTACGGTTTTTCTTTCCTTTCATGATTCCTCCTAACTACTTCTCCTTCTTGTATTCTTCTTGTCTCTCTCTCTCTCTCTCTCTCTCTCTCTCTCTTCTTCTTCTTCTTCTTCTTCTTCTTCTTCTTCCGTCATTGCATCAACCGCTCCTTGCATTTTCGTGCTTTAATTGTAGTCTTGTCTATCTTGTTATCTCATTTCCCTATATTTTTATAATTAGTTTTCATTTGCATCCTCCCTCTTTCCCTCTCTCCTCCTCCTCCTCCTCCTCCTCTTCTTCTTCTTCTTCCCTTTTCTCTCCCTCCTCTTTTTCTTCCCAGCTTTTTCCACCATAACCACACTCAATTTCCCTTAATCTCAGCCTTCCCACCTCTTATCAACCAGCTTAACTTCCTTCTTATCCTCGTAATCCCCTTTTCCATCCGCCAAATCTTCCCCTTCCTCCTCCACCTCCACCTCCTCCACCACCCCCGTCTTTTTTTTAATTCAAGACCTCCCTTTTTTTTATGACGGTAAATTGAGGAGTTCCACTCCAAATTTCCCCGTCGGGATCCCCGAGTAAAATTATGAAAAAAAAAAGGTATTATATCTTGGCCCCGCTGTAACATTATCATTGTTCTTTAGTGCCAGAACTTCTGAGGCGTCTTTTCTTTATCCTTGCTCCTCCGTTGCAGTATTCGTCCTTGGATGCTGCTGCTGCTGCCTGGGCGAGAGGGTTTAAAATGATTGTTGAATTGAATATTGGATATTGAATTTTGGCCAAAGGCCAAGCGCTGGGGCCTATGAGGTCATTCAGCGCTGAAACGGAAATTGACAGTAAACGGTCTGAAAGGTGTAACAGGAAGAAAACCTTACAGTTGTACACAATGCGCCACTCATCCTTATCTTGCAAGTACTTTAGCCCTCTCTGAATACTATAAGGCCGTTGATTTCTGATACCTCTTTCGCACCTTTCTTGCTGAATAAGCAAAGGCCTCATTAACCTCACTAGCCTACCTGAGCTTATTTATTCATCTACAAAAAACAGTGAAGCGTTACGAGCATTGTGTAGGTAGATCGACTGACTGATTTCTAAAACTGGTGTTCTAATGACTACGATCATTGGCTCGTTTTTGTGTATTACACGCAGGGTATTACGATATGAAAGTTCGAACCTTTCATCAGAACACATTCAGCATGTAGCACTTTATATCAAATGTATAAATTATTATGCAAACACTTTTTAATTAATACTGAGAGAGGAAATGCACATGGGAACGAAAGACTTTTTTTTTTTAATTTTTACCGAGTCTTTTCATATTCTCCGTTTCTCCTTTCCGAGTCTTTTTTAGTTTTCTATAAAAGAGAACTTTTGCATCCGTCCGCCCTCAGATCATAAAACTACTGAGGCTAGAGGGCTGCTAATTGGTTTGTTGATCATGCACCCTCCAATCATCAAACATACCAAATTGCAGCCCTCTAGCCTCATTAGCTTTTATTTTATTTAAGGTTAAAAAGTTCGTCATAATCGTGCATCTGGCAACGATATAGGACAGGCCACCACCGTCCCGCGGTTAAAGTTTCATGGGCCGCGACTCATACAGCATTATACCGAGACCACCGAAAGATAGATCTATTTTCGGTGGCCTTGATTATACGATGTACAGAAAACTCGATTGCGCCGAAAAAACTTTGGCGCATTTTTTACTTGTTTTTTTTTTATATCTTCGTTTCAAGAAGAATGAATCTTTCGGGAAAAAAAAAAATTCTCGCCGTAAAGAAACGTCGAGGAAAAGGAGAGAAATAAAACAGCGGATACTGTAAGGCATTTCCCGAGATTTCCTTAATTCCATTTTACAGGAACCTAAAACTAGGGCTCTCGCGCGCCGCCAGCCATTTCGCCTCGGATTGAGGGAGGCACTTCCTTGTTTGCGCTGAGTTGCAGCTCTATTTTGAGTCGGTTCTCGCCTTCCTACGTCTTTCCCCCTTCCCCTTAACCCCCCCCCTAAACCTCCCCTTCCTCTCCCTCCTCCTCCTCCGTACCTGTTGATAGACTACGTTCATCGCCGTATCCGTCTTTCCCGGCCTATTTATAAGCCCATTCACGTCTCCATTCCCACTTGGAGCGGCCGTTGGCGTCGGCATTTTTCTCCTGCCGCCCGCCAATTCTCGTCGCCCGCTTCTCCTCCTCCTCCTCCAATTCGCCAATCACTCCTAACCACATATTTTGTCATCCGCCCATTCCCCTGCCAAATTTATTCGGGCTGCGGCCCATTTTTGTTCCCATTCGTTCTCCCTTTTTTTCGGCGTCGTTTCGACCGGCATTTTTCATTCCGTGAAATAGTCCTGTCGCAGTTTGTCTTTCAGCCTTCTTCCTTCCTCCTCCTCCTCCTCCTCCTGCTCTTCCTCCTCCTCCTCCTCCTGGTCCAGCTCCTCCTTCTCCTCCTCCTGCTCCTGCTCCTCCTCCTCCTCCTCCTCCTCCTCCTCCTTCCCAGCAGACAGACGTCCCAGCTTCTCTCTCTCTCTCTCTCTCTCTCTCTCTCTCTCTCTCTCTCCTCTTTCTTCCTTGCTAGCATTTACAGTTGGTTGGAGAATGTATTAGAAGAAAAGACTTTACCATTTCTACATATCTTCGATTTTGCATGTGTAAGAATACATACATTAAAAAATACATTAAAATATATATTAAAAATCCACAATCATATTGATAAACTTAATTATCTTCAAAATTTACAAACAAACAGTTTCGAACAAATAATACAATTTATTGATATAATCGGGATTTTTAATATACAACAATTTAATCACGACACCGAGTTTTTTAGCAATAAATCCTCCATAGTAAACATGCATAGATATAAGTGTCACCCTTGGGCACGGGTCTCATTGTGGTCCTTTTGCCGTTTGCTTCAGACGTCCATAAGGTCAGTTGCAAGTTTCAGTGACTTTTTTTTTTATATGTGGTTGGGGAGACGTTGTTGGGGTGACGTTGGGGCGCGTTGTTTTAACCTCTTACTCAACCGCTTTCATTTTAACAAGAGATCTGTACCAGAGTTTGCATCAATGACGTCGTCAACATCACGGGTCGGTGACGTCACCTAACATCATGGGGCGGTGCTCTTAACATCATAACATCAAGTACATTTTTTTAACCAGAGATTTGAACCATTGCATCAATGACGTTATCAACCTCACGGGTCGGTGACGTCACCTAACATCATGGGATGGCTCCTAACGTCATAACATCAAATACAGTTTTTTAAACCAGAGATTTAAACCAGTGTTTGCATTAGTGACGTCATCAACCTTACGGGTCGGTGACGTCACCTAACATCATAACATCAAGCACATTTTTTTAAAACCAGAGATTTGAACCAGCGTTTGCATCAGTGACGTCATCAACATCATGGGTCGGTGACGTCACCTAAAATCATGGGATGGTACTCGTGACATCATAACATCAAGCACATTTTTTTTAAACCAGAGATTTGAACCAGTGTTTGCATCAGTGACGTCATCAACATCACGGGTCGGTGCCGTCACCTAACATCATGGGATGGTGCTCGTGACATCATAACATCAAGCACATTTTTTTTAAACCAGAGATTTGAACCAGTGTTTGCATCAGTGACGTCATCAACATCACGGGTCGGTGCCGTCACCTAACATCATGGGATGGTGCTCGTGACATCATAACATCAAAGTACATTTTTTTTTTTGGGGTGCGGGGGAGGTTAACTTAACCGGTACGAGTTCTTTAACTCGAATGCCGAGTTACAGATCTGTAAGAATGAAGAACTTTACTTCCTCAAATGAACTCTTTCGCTAAACCCTCAAATGTATTTTCTAAGATCTTTTAGGGCTAATCATCAGAATCTTTATGTACGATTCTAAAGATTTATATGTCCATTTTGATGTACTTTTGTTGGAACATATTCAAGAGCTTGTAATTTTAATAACTGTATTATGTTGTGGTCAATAAACTTCTATCTATCTGTCTATCTATCTATCTATCTATCTATCTATCTATCTATCTATCTACGATCCCACAGTGATTCCTGTAGGAGTATCGTTAGGAAAATGATTCTTAAACCGTCATTACATATAAACTCAAAATCTGGATGTTTTGATTTAACTTCCTGTCTTCACCATTTATTGTAAACTAAGTTATCACCATGTATCATAAGACAAGGTCTCACGACGCATCGTCAAATAAGACCTCATCATATATTGTCAGATAAGATCTCGACATATGTCGTAAACTAAGATCTCACTATGTGTCAAAATAAGGTCTTACAATGTATCGCAAAATAAGATCTCATCATGTATCGTCAAATAAGATCTTGCCATATGTCGTAAAATAAGATCTCATCGTTTATTGTAAAATAAGATCTCATTATTTAACGCAAAAATAATATCTAACCATGTATCGTAAAAAAAATCTCACTATTAATCGCAAAATATCTCACCATGTATCGCAAAATAAGATTTTGCCATGTATCATACAATAAAATCTTACCATGCATCGTGAAATAAGATCTCACCATGCATCACAAAAAAAAAGATCTCACCATGCATTACAAAAAAAAGATCTCACCATGTATCATAATATAAAATCTTGCCATGCATAATAAAATAAAATTCCACCATGTATCGTAAAATAGGATCTCACCTTGTATCATAAAATAAGATCTTACCATGTATCATAAAATAAAATCTTACCGTGTATCGTAAAATAAAATCTCACCATGTATCGTAAAATAAAATCTAACCATGTACCGTAAAATAAATGCGTTTATCGTTAGGAAATGACATTAAACGGTCAATGTCTTACACCCACAAAACCTTGATGCTTTGACTTAGATTTCCTCACACTCACGACGAAGTTAAACCACAGTCGTTTCACTTTTGCAGAGAGATTTTTTTTTTTACTCTCCCACGAGCTGAGCAAAATCAAAGTCTTTGAGAGCATAGATTTTGAAGAACCTCTCTCTCTCTCTCTCTCTCTCTCTCTCTCTCTCTCTCTCTCTCTGAATCACAGTCCTGCAGAAAAATAAAAAACCGAAGGATTTTTGCCCCAGGTCGTCAGTGGGAAGCTTCTGGTCCCAAAAGGATTTTTGCATACGCTCAATCTCTCTTCTGAGGGTTGCCTGAAAGGGAGGATTTACTCCTCAAAAGAAGAGGACATCCTGGTGTGAGGGAAATGGATTTTTGGGGGATTTTTTCTCCTTGGGGAGGGTCAGTATTGAATCATTGGTCAAGGTCGCTTTGACTTTTTTTTTCCTGAATTTTTTATTTTTTTGCTGCTCTTTTCGAGACGAAAAAATAATGTTTATATCTAATACATTTTTAAGAGCACCCTCCAGTAAAGGAACCTGTAGTCTCTCCAGTTCAAAAGGAATTTATTTTATGAAGTCACTACCAAGACGACAGGAGACAAGAGCGCTGTAGATGGTGAAGGACATACACATACACACACACACACCCACACCCACACCCACACCCACACCCACACCCACACAGACTAAAAATGATTTCGTTACTGCATCTGAACGTGAAGGAAGTTCCATCTCAGTGTTCGTTTTCCTTATATGGGGTACGTTTGAGGATATTCATTGGCATAAGTTGTTTAACAGCATCCACTGATAGCTTACAATTATAAGTTATTTAGCAGCATTCACCAATAGCTTATTATTATGACTCTGTAAAGGTATAAACCAAAATGGCTGAGACACCTGTTGGATAAATTAGGTTTAGAAAAAAATTAAACAGGTAAAAAATGCGCCGAACAATCGAGTTTTCAGTATATCATATAATCAAGGCCACCGCAAATAGATATATCTCTCGGTGGTCTCGTTATAATGCTGTATGAGCCGCGGCCCATGCAACTTTAACCACGGCCTGGTGGTGGCCTGGCCTATATCGTTGCCAGGGGCACGTTTGTGGCTAACTTTAACCTTTAATAAATAAAATCAAAACTACTGAGGCTAGAGGGCTGCAATTTGGTATGTTTGATGATTGGAGGGTGGATGATCAACATAACGATTTGCAGCCCTCTAGCCTTAGTAGTTTTTAAGACCTGAGGGAGGACAGAAAAAGTGCGGACGGACAGACAAAGCCGGCATAATATATATACAGTATACATATACAGTATACATATATATTATATATATAATATATATATATACTGTATATATATTTATGTCAAAATCCAAATAATTCTTTTTTAGTTATTCAGTTATTTAATGAAAAATTGTAATAATTAAAATTCGTGATGAAATGAGAACATATTTCCATAAAATCTTCCAGAAAAAAAAAACAGAAACTAGACACTGAATCATTATATAAACACACATGTAAAGTCAAGCTGAGTAATGAGACATATTGCGTCGACCTCCTGTGAACTTTCACAAGATTGGCTCCAGCTTTTGAAGGATTTATATCTATGTACTCATGATTAGACATGTACCTGTACATGCATACGTATAATAAGAAAAGGAGATGAGGAATTACTCCATATCTCTACCATGAAGACAGAAGCAGCTCCAGTGGAGACGAAAACGTCTCCAGAATCCATATGGGTCACTGGTGGCAGATTACAAAACCTGGGATAACTCAGGACACAGTTCAGCTTACTCGAAGGAAGATGAAGGAGCTCCAGAGGGCCAACAACCTTTCGGAATTCTGAGAGGACCATATCGAAGAGGCTCTAGAAAAAGCTCTGGAAAGAACAGATAAGAATCTACGCCAAAAGATCGAGGAAGCGATTAGGAGACATGAATACGTCTCAGACCTGGAGAAAGAAGATTTAGCTGGTGAGCGAAGAGGACGCTGCTTTTTGCGAAAACATGACGATGAATTTGCAGAGAAGCCAACCAGGACAACGCAGACGTAGGAGACACGAGAAGGACGAAGTCGCTGGGAAATCAGTCCTGGTTATGGTGGTGGAAGCTTCCCCGTGTGACGGAGGTGCAACGAGGAGCTGGCGATAAGTACTCGAAATTCTGCCTGGGCTACCTCCTCCTACCATCTGATACCTCTTGGTGGGGACCTAGGGAAGCAGTGATACCTAATTCACATGTTCCTCAGTGGCAACCTCTGGCGTGGCGTAAAAACCCCTAAGTTAATGCCTCCAAAACATGCGAAAAGGATCTTCCCATTCCGAGCTCGAGCATCGAGGAACACCGTCAGGATTCGCTGCATTTCTCCTGAATGCGATGTGGAAAGCTTTCTACCTACAGCCAAGGAGTGATTGATAATCCATCAAGGAACGTCGTGTTTCCTACAGTGAGCTGCGAAATGACTGGTTCCGGGACTCTGCAAAGGATTCATCTGTTTTCTACATAAAAGCTGAGAGGCGTGAGGATCTTGGCTAGCTGACAGAGAAGAGAATGGGGAAGGGCCCATCCCTGGTAAAAATAAACCCCCACTTCCTTGATGCTCTGTTGGCGAGAATGCCCCAGGGGTGAGATCACCAATGATCGGCAAATGCCACAAATCTATTCTATCTATCTATCTATCCATCTATCAATAAGTATATATATATATATATATATATATATATATATATATATATATATATATATATATATATATATACAGTGGACGAAGGACCCAGTTCACGACTGGCAGCCATGTTTAAACAGGGAGTCCTTCAACTACCCTCCTGCCCCGCACAGCTTAGTATCTTCTTTCTCTGCATCTTCTCCCAGTTCTATGTGAGGTCGATGTTTCTCTGACAGCTTTCCTCCACCTGACTCGGTCAAACACATCGTCCTCTGACAACTGTTTGTCTCTCAGATCTTCTCTTAACTACATCCATCCACCTTCGCTCAGGTCTTCCTCTTGCTCTCGCTAGTATACATACATACATACATACATACATATATATATGTATGCATGTATGCATACTAGCGAGAGCAAGAGGAAGACCAAAGCGAAGGTGGATGGATGTAGTTAAGAGAAGATCTGAGAGACAAACAATTGTCAGAGGACGATGTGTTTGACCGAGTCAGGTAGAGGAAAGCTGTCAGGAACATCGACCCCACATAGAAGTGGGAAAAGGTGTAGAGAAAGAAGAAGATACTAGCGAGAGACGTGCCCTACGCTGCACGGGGCACGAAGGTAGTTGAAGGACTCCCTGTATAAAGACGGCTGCCAGTCGTGAACTGGGTCCTCCGTAGCACCGCATTTCATTTTTTATGCGAAAAAAATTTCAAAACAAAACCCATGATATATATATATATATATATATATATATATATATATATATATATATATACTACTATTGATAGACAGAAAGATAGATAGACAGCATAGATTAGTGGCCTTTGCCGATCATATAAATGATCTCACCCCGAGGTCATCCCCGCCAACAGAGCATCAAGGAAGTGCGGGTTTATTATGTATATCATTAGATATACATAATAAACGGGCTACGTCAACAGCTGCTTCGAGCTAATAAATATTGAGAATCTAGAAATACTGCAAGTTAACAGACCATCCCTGGTGTCAACATTTTTTAAATGTCACCTAAAGGAAATATCTTATATTTCTATATTCGTAAGATGGTACAATAGTACAAGGTAAATATAAGAAAATGTTAACCTGAACAACACGATGACTAATAAAAGTCCGTGCTTGCAAAAGCAGCGAAGCGATTCTAGTGAAGATACTTCAAAACACTTGAAAAATTAATTGGAAGTTTTAAATAGCATAACAAAGATAATAAAATTCCAGACGGGGAATTTTTCACGCAAGTAGGATTTACAATGGAGGAGAGCCTTCGCCTTTCAGAGAAGAATAGTGTTTATATCTCCAAGAGTTTCTAAGAAGTGACTGTAGGCTGTGAATAGTTTATTCATTAGCCGGACAGGGAAGTCTGTCTTTGAGGATACATATGTATATATATGTATATATATATGTATGTATATATATGTATATATCTATATCTACAACTATATATATATATAAATTATATATATATATATATATATATATATATATATATATATATATATATATATATATATATATATATATATATATAAGTCTACCCCAAAGCCAAATCAAAGTCCTTCAAAAGAAGGCATCACGGCGACCCCCATATAAAAATGGGAACAAGCTGGGAAGAAGAAGATATATATATACATATATATCCTCAAAGTCAGACTTCCCTGCCCAGCTAAAGAATAAACTATCCACAGCCTACAGTCACTTCTTAGAAACTCTTAGAGATATGAATAACATTCTTCTCCGAAAGGCAAAGGCTCTCCTCCATTGTAAATCCTACTTGAGTGAAAAATTCCCCACGTCTGGAATTTTTGTTATCTTTTGTTGTGCTATTTAAAGCTTCCAATTAATCTTTCAGGTGTTTTGAGGTGTCTTCACTAGAATCGTTTCGCTGCTTTTGCAAGCATGGACTTTCATTTGATGTTGTGTTGTTCAGGTGAACATTTTCTTATATATATCTTGTACTATTGTACTATCTTACGAATCTAGAAACATTATAAGAGAACTCCTTTAAATGACATTTTAAAAATATGGACACCAGAGATGGTCTGTTAACTTACGGTTATTCTAGATTCTGAATATTTATTAACCTAAAGCAGCTGTTGACGTAGTCCGTTTAAGTTACGATGCTTCTTTGAGCGTATCTCGTTGAATTTTATTATGTACAGTATATATCTGATGATATTCTGAGATCAGGGGAGAGAGAGAGAGAGAGAGAGAGAGAGAGAGAGAGAGAGAGAGAGAGAGAGAGAGAGAGAGAGCCAACAGCCGTAAGCGTTCAGTATTTCATCAAAAATGCATTCCATCAAAGGGGTAGGGCATCGACGAGGAAGTCTCTCTCTCTCTCTCTCTCTCTCTTCTCTCTCTCTCTCAAACTGCCCCTTCTTGTCCACTTCTAGAATCGAACGCTGATCATTCAGTTTGTTACCTGCACAAACCAGGACTAAGCTACGAGGCGAGAGAGAGAGAGAGAGAGAGGTCCATGATAACACGAAAATACTTACCCTAAATGAAGGAATGTTGGGAGAATGCATCAAACGGACAGTAATTCCCTAACTCCAGTCTTTATCACTGCTTATCTCATCAACCCAGAAATCTACATAACATCACCGTTAATGAGTCTGTCTTTAATTGCAGCAATCCTAATAATGAAGCTAAAATTTTTAAAAATTCCTCAAGTTTAACCTCGCATCTTCCGAACCCGGATGTGTGACGTCACAGTAGCGATTAATCATGCCCGTGTATGCGCTTGGCTGACCTCTTCTTTCTAGACCGTGTTCCCACCCAGAAGACTTTCCGCGAGCCTTGTTGCTAAGAGGCGAATATTTAAGACCAAACAATGAAATGCAACATTTTGCCACCACCCCCGTTTTGGTCGTTCTTGAATCACCTGTCCCACTTGTAATTCCATTATTCATCTATAAGTTCCCCTCCCCTCTCAGCTCAAGTGGGTACAATCTAAAGTTTCGACAGAGACTAATGTAAGATTGCAAAGCACGCTCAGGTATACACCATTTATATTCCAGGTACTTGAGCCCCTGATAGATAACCCGGCATTATCATCAGTCATCCTCTTCGAGGGCTGAAATAAGAGGCTATAAAATTAATTGCCAGGAGTACACTTCAAATGATTGTTTACATATGCAAGCAGTGCATCACCGCCTTGTTTTAGCGTACCTCTCATTTATCTCGCGTCGATGGCGACGGTTCTGGCGCGCAGGACTTCAGGCTGCATTACAAAAGAGCGTCGTTATTTACCTGAAGGATATTCCTTCGTCCTGTAATCTGTCTATGTGTAAAGGGATCAACGGAATATCTTCCTTTTTCGTCTTCTTTGTTATCCAGAAAAAAATTAAGCTTTGGAATGAAATATAAAATTTAGGCCAAAGACCAAGCACAAAGACCTATGAGGACATTCAGCGCTGAAAGGGGAAACTGAGAGTAAAAGAGTTTTAAAGGTGTGACAGGAGGAAGGCCTCGCAGTTGCACTATGAAACAATAGCTGGGAGACGGTGGAAAGCAAGATGGAAGAAAGAGAATATGAACGGAGGTGCAGCAAAAGGAATGAAAGAGGTTGCAGCTAGGGGCCGAAGGGACGCCGCAAATCCCGTTGTCTTCAAGGCTGAGGGATTACTGGTACACTTTCAGTACTGGGTATTCCCTTCAAGCTTTTGTTTGTGTCTGTATGTACATAAGTATGGCGTCAGATACCCAACTGACATTAAAATACATGTCTCAAACGCATAAAAGAAATATCAATCATTAAGACCTCGTTATACTTCGCAATAGAGCTCCTCTTCAAAAGAAAGGCGTACCTCGAAATGGCTTATCCTAATCCCACCCTTTCACTCTCACACCTTCGTCACACCTGTCTGCAATATAATTCACGGTAAGTGCCACGGCCAATTAAAAGTTCACACTTGTATCAAGTACATAAATTCAATAAATTTACTGCGCATACTTTTTTCCACCCCCCACCCCCCCCCCAACCTCCCCCTTCGTTACATATGACGGGGCAGAGCATAAATCTTCAAGGTGAGGTTTCCATTTGCTCTCACAAAGAGGGCGGGGGGCATACTTATTATATGCTCTCCTTCAAAGCATTAGGGACGATGACTCGGAGCGTGCAACAAGTTGAATTAGAAGACGAATGCTCTCTATGCTCCGGCGGGAGCGTTAAAAGATTTGAAATGAGGATATATACACCCAGCTTTGAGCCATTTAATTTTCTTGATTTTTTCCAGGAATTTTCTACGCTCTCAGTTTTCAAGATGGTATATACATTTCTCTTTCCTTGCATCATCGTTAATTTCTCCGTCTGCCTTCTTGTTACAGACGCGATTAAACGACCATAGTATTTGCAACGCCACATTCCATATACAGGTCAGAATGTGTTATCAGAGGGAAATATTTATCCCTTTTATTCCGAAAGTGAGGAACTGTTTTCCGTGTCAACGTCGTAAATTGCAGTTTTATTAAAGGTTGTGTTATCACTCGAAAGCGTGGGACCACTGACTTCGTCACGTTGGGAATTGGTGCCATCAGAGCACCTCACGTGGTGCACTGTAGGCATCACTAAAGGGTGTTTGCAGCGTGCCTTCGGCCCTTAGCTGCACCCACTTTTTAGCCTTTTACTTTACCTCCATTCCCGTTGCTAAGTAACCAATTGGTTCTTAGCCACGTAAAATAAGTCTAATCCTTCGGGCCAGTCCTAGGAGAGCTGTTAATCAGCTCAGTGGTCTGGTAAAACTAAGGTATACTTAACTGTTTTTTTTTGCTGGGTATCCTTAGCTTGCTATCCAACCACTCCAACTCCCTATTTTCACTGTCTTGGAGCTGAGTGGTCTAATGTGCCCCAGAGATTGGCTTGACAGCCTAAATTTACTAAAATCAAATAAATAAACTATCGACTTCGTTATTCTTACTTGCATTGCTGTTTATAGTTGTGGAACTTCGTTGATTCAGATTTTGCTGATATTTGATTGGTATTTTCTTCTCTTTTCTTTGTTTTTTTTTTACTTATTATTAAATGAAATTATGCAAAAAAAAACGAACGTCTAGTTCAATTTATAGATTCTCCAAAAGCTTTCATAGATGCAGATTAACTCCATATTAGGATGTGTCCTTCCAATGGTGTCTGTGTGTGGTTTTTTTTTTTAGTTTTTTGTTCTAAAGTCAATTAAGACAAAGTTTAAGGCACCCGTGCACAAGTATTCCTCTACCGAAGAAACATCAAAATTCACGATCAAAATTCTCTTTTCCTCATATAATTCCTTTCCACATCTAATCTATCTAATCGGTCTCATTTCCATTTTTCCTATTCACTTTCATCATTTCTCATACCTCCATAGTATGTCCCCTCCTCCTCCTCCTCCTCCTCCTCCTCCTCCCCTCCTCCTCCTCCTCCTCCTCCTCCTCCTCCTCCTCCTCCTCCTCCTCCTCCTCCTCCTCCTCCTCCTCCTCATCTTCTTCTTCTTCTTCTTCTTCTTCTTCTTCTTGCATCCCTTGCCACTTGCGGTCCCATTTGCCAATGATTGATCCTTGGCCTGAGTTCCTGCATCACAGGAGAAAGAAGAATGAGATGGGGCCCAGCAATGTATTTTCTCCTCGAGAGAGAGAGAGAGAGAGAGAGAGAGAGAGAGAGAGAGAGAGACGCTGCATCATGCAACAGGTACATACGAAGGTGAAAAAGAGGGATGCCGATCTTCGATACCTGCATTTCCAGGTGACGTGTCTTGTCATATGTTATCTCTTCGTCCACCTGGATACCGCTTAGGGCATCGCGAAAGAATTTTTTTTTTCTGGTCCTCTCTTTGAAATGTTCTTGTGCCATACAGCAGGGTGCATTCGTGTTATTGTTTATTTATGAAATACGAGAGAGATGGAAAGTGAGTCATGTTAAAAAAACACGAGTACACATAATGATACACTGTTGTGTATGTGTCCATTTTTGTGTATCTATTTATATGCTTGAACAGGGGAGGTATATTTCATGCAGATAATCTTGTGTGCATAAAGCTTGTAAATATGTACCTATCACTGAAATATGGCAACATTTATTATTATTATTATTATTATTATTATTATTATTATTATTATTATTATTATTATTATTATTCTTGCGTGAGTTTAGCCCGTAAATATGTACCTAAAACTGAAAATAACATCTATTATTATTATTATTATTATTATTATTATTATTATTATTATTATTATTATTATTATTATTATTATTATTATTTCATGAAGATCTTGAGTGTGTATCAGACCTGTAAATACGTACCTAGAACTGCTATATAACAACATCTGTTATTATTATTATTATTATTATTATTATTATTATTATTATTATTATTATTATTATGTTATGCAGATATTCTTGTATGTACCAGGCCTGTGAATATGAAACTGAACCTGAAAAATAACAAAATCTGTTTTTATTATTATTATTATATCATTATTATTATTATTATTATTATTATTATTATTATTATTATTATTATTATTATTATTATTATTATATCCGTGCAGTTTCTTCCAAGTGCTCAGCTAAAGTGTTTGCCATTTACTATTATTATTATTGTTATTATTATTATTATTATTATTATTATTATTATTATTATTATTATTATTATTATTATTATTATTAAACAAACTCAACCGCTAGCAGTATCCCGGAAGAAAGCCAATGCATCCACACCCAAAGTACGAGAAAGATACGAGCGAAGAAAAATATTTGGTCGAGTATAATCTCAGCCCTCCATCTTCCTTAAGTTACGATCGAGGGAAGCAATTAAGTGTTCTTAAGAAGATATGGTGGAAGAGCAGGTGAGATAGATGACGACAGCGTGTATGGGAAGGGATGGAAAAGGGAGGGGAAGGGAAGGGGAGTGACGGGAAGGGAGGGGAAGGTTAAGGAGTGTCCAGTTACCAAATTAACTTCTGTCTTGACCCTGCGGACTCCTGATGATGATGCTTCGGGTATACTGATGTTTATGAACGTATGGCTTGGTTTCCCTCCTTTCTCTCTCTCTCTCTCTCTCTCTCTCTCTCTCTCTCTCTCTCTCTCTCTCTCTTATATATATATATATATATATATATATATATATATATATATATATATATATATATATATATATACGTATTCATATCTATGTATGTATGTGTATTGACTGTTTACTTGCCTGTACGACATAGTGAGCTTCCTCTCTCTCTCTCTCTCTCTCTCTCTCTCTCTCTCTATTATACATGACACACATATATGTATATATATATATATATATATATATATATATATATATATATATACGTATACATATCCGTGTATGTGTATGTAATAGGTTTTGTGTATGATACAACTTAGTTTCAAAAGAATTTTATGACAAGGTAATTTTAATTCGAGTTTTTTTTCTGGAAAAAACGATAAACATTAATATGAAATATGAAGATTAGGATTTCTTCCTAAGAACTCCACAGCGACTTCAAAACACCATTTTGAGAGAGAGAGAGAGAGAGAGAGAGAGAGAGATATTAGCTCTTCTGATAAATGCTTTTACGGTAGGACATAAATCAAAGGTGCACGAAGCGTGCAAATTCTGATGAAAAAATAACTCTGGTTTGTTTTGGAGGTCGGAAAAAACTGCTACATAATTATCAACGCCATTTTACATTAATAACAAGTAAAAGAGAGTCACAGACTAGACTATCCTGAATTGAATTATTATATACATATTCGTGATATTCTCTTACTTCATTATGTAAGTATCAATATGGCCAGTCAGTTCCTTCATGAATAGACAACCATTGTTTCAAGGATTTCAAAAATGGGAAATTAAAGACAGGGAGATTTTTCCTTGACCACGGTTTTTTTAAGTATATTTATAGTTTTCTGACAAGAAAACTATTGTTCCGGCTTTGTCTGTCCGTCCGCACTTTTTTCTGTCCGCACTTTATCTGTCCGCCCTCAGATCTTAAAACTACTGAGGCTAGAGGGCTGCAATTGGTATAGATCATCCACCTCCAATCATCAAACATACTAAATTGCAACCCTCTAGCCTCAGTAGTTTTTTTATTTTATTTAAGGTTAAAGTTAGCCATAAATCGTGCGTCGGGCCGTGGTTAAGTTTCATGTGCAGCGTCTCATACAAAGATTATATCGAGACCAATGGAAAGATAGATCTATTGGTGGCCTTGATTACCACGCTGTACAGAAACTGATTGCGCCGAAGAAACTTCGGCTCATTTTTTACTTGTTTTTCAAACTTGTAGCTGACATTAAAATTTATTGCTGCCAGTGCGTGAAATAACTCTATCAACACTGATATTAACAACGCATCACTCAAGAAATTCATCAAGACTGCCAACAACTTAACGGGAAAATAATGCGAACACAAATAACATCAACAACAACAACAACAACAATTAAGGAATGAATTGAATTGAACTGAATATAGAAATTAGGCCAAAGGCCAAGCACTGGGACCTATGAGGTCATTCAGCGCTGAAACGAAAATTGACAGTAAAAGGTTTGAGAGGTGTAACAGGAGGAAAACCTCAAAGCAGTTGCACTATGAAGCAATTGTTACGAGAGGGTGGAAAGTAAGATAGAAGAAAGAG
>NC_089761.1:26648143-26675643 GCF_040412425.1 Macrobrachium rosenbergii | reverse complement strand
CTCACCTTATCCCATCGTGAAGAATATATTCGCGCAAACGCTCGTGTCATACGGTGTCGCTGCAGCAACAGCGAGAGAGAGAGAGAGAGAGAGAGAGAGAGAGAGAGAGAGAGAGAGAAAAAATGTTTGGAAGTTTTATGCCAGCGGTTGGGACGCCGTTCCTCAGAGACCAGGAACATGGTTGGATGATTCCTCTGGGAATGCGGCGATATGTGTTCGAATATCGGAGGTCTTGGAACAAAATACCCTTCGCCTTTTATTTAACCTACCTCTCTCTCTCTCTCTCTCTCTCTCTCTCTCTCTCTCTCTCTCTCTCTCTCTCTCTCTCTGCCTATATATGTATTCTTTCCAAAAATTTTCTTCTGAGGACTTAGCCATGGTATTGCGTTCACTTTGCAAAGTTACAAAACATCATTAGTGCTCTCTCTCTGTCTGTCTCTCTCTCTCTCTCTCTCTCTCTCTCTCTCTCTCTCTCTCTCTCTTCTCTCTCTCTCTCTCTGCCTATATATGTATTCTTTCCAATAATTTTCTTCTGAGGACTTAGCAATGGTATTGCGTTCACTTTGCAAATTTACAAAACATTATTAGTGTTCTCTCTCTCTCTCTCTCTCTCTCTCTCTCTCTCTCTCTCTCTCTCCTCTCTTAAAATTTTCTTCTGAAGACTAAGCAATGATATGATGTGTTCAATCTGCAAATTTACAAAACATCAATCATGGTCGCTTAGTGATGATGACAGTATTTGAATCGTAGAGATCTAATAACACAATATTCCTCTCTCTCTCTCTCTCTCTCTCTCTCTCTCTTTCATACTTATTGTCTGAGGATTATAGAATGAGCTGAAATGTCAATTTTGCAGATAGACAAAATATGGATCAGCATACTTTACTTAAACTAGAGAATTTACGAGAATGTTCTGCAAGAATCTATAAATAAATTCTTCAAGTAAAAGTGTCAAAACGTATCTGACTTATTCAACAACCTCTGATTTCATTGTTAGGAAAAATAATCATCGTTCCTGGAACTAAGAACTGTATCCATTTTACCAACTTATATTTGCTTAATTTTTCTGTACAATTATCTTGTAACAAGCAATCCTAAAGCATAGAAGAATTAGCAGAGCAATAAATGACCAGACAATATCACGACTCCTCATATATCTCAAACCCCGCCTCTCCTAAAGCAATCCATTTCAAAAGTCGTATCACACCTCGAAAAGAAACGAAGGGAACTGGAATAAGATTTTTTGCAACATATTTGATAGATAGCCTACAGGGAATGCAGACGGCCAAAATACTTGTGTTTTGTTTTGCTATTCCGTTGCAATTGCAGCTTTTTTCTTTAAGGTTTCTCTTTCTGTCCTAAGACAAGTGGTGGTTCTGTGTACTCAATACTGCCTGCAGAGATTTAAGGGACAATTTTCTTTTATTATTTGCGTCTTTATTTAGGAATGTATTTTCACTGTGTGTTTTTTTATTTGCAGGTTTGGAGTCAACCAAAAGCTTCTTCATCTTATTTTCAATTTATTATTTTAAGGCTGGTTCTTTTACCCTTCTAAATACAGGCAACTTGAACGCTATTCTTTAAACAGGTTATTAAGATCAAGAATATAAAGATCATTATTTTTTTTATAAAATGCTGGTTTCAGTTGAGAATCAACCTAAACCCAGTGAACTATGCTTTTCTTCGTGTTGTGAATCATTAATAACTGCACTTCCAACAGCATTTGAAATGACCGATGATCTAGTCAGAAATTCACGCTGGTTTTGACTGAGGCTAAAGAAGCGATAACTGACCTGTCTCCTGAAAAGAATCTATTTTGAATTTTACAAACTCAAAATTAGGTTAGCACTACCACCATAAACTATAGATTAGCATTTTTACACCTGATTCAGCAGCTCAAGTTGATTATTATTATTATTATTATCATTATTATTATTATTATTATTATTATTATTATTATTATTATTATTATTATTATTATTGGTGAAGAAAATCCACAGTGGTGTAGATGTAAAGTGAGGGAGAATCGAGGAGGTTCTCGAAAGCTCTATTTACATATACTATATATATATATATATATATATATATATATATATATATATATATATATATATATATTACATACATATATATATATATATATATATATATATATACATACATATATATATATATATATATATATATATATATATGTATATACTGTATATATTTCTAAAATATATATTTACATCTACACCACTGGATTTCTTCACCATTTTAATGACCCATGCTATTATTATTATTATTATTATTATTATTATTATTATTATTATTATTATTATTATTATTATTATTATTCTGTACTGTTTGCATCACATGTGCAGTCTGCTTTTATATACGGTCATAAGCTCAAAGCTTAAATAAACTGTTATTATCATTTCCAATATAATTACACAGAAGGCACAATTTTGGGGGGACAAGTTATACATATACATATACAGAGTGAGAGACAAGTGGATGCTACACAGTACACAAAGTTTAGGTACACTAGACGAAAAGTTATATTTATGAACGGTTACACCCAAAATTGCTGATAATAATAATAATAATAATAATAATAATAATAATAATAATAATAATAATAATAATAATAATAATAATAATAATAAAGAAGTTAGGTACAGTTTGTTAAAAATGAAGGGTGAACGTCAACTCTCAATAATAATAATAACAATAATAATAATAATAATAAGTCTCTGCAACGAAGGAACTGTAATTGACAATATGTACTTCACAGTAGCAGGCACTAAGGATATATTATTATCTTATGCCCTCTCCTTCTTTATGACATAAGACCAAACGGATTTCCCTAGCTCCAAGCATCAGCGTGAAATAGCACTCGAGGAGAGAATGAGGACGAGGCTATATAGGCCGAGGGGTGACACATAGGCCTCTGGCACCATCGTAGGCCCGTGGCACCCCTTTGATGGATGTCCCATAACCGCGCCATCATAACATTCACCAACGCCCCCTCATCCGTCATCTTGAAGGGACACCGAAGTGACCCAAGATGACCTGACACCAGGGGGATCATGTGGCCATCCATCACCGTAGGAAATGACTCCGAAACGAGATGACCTGATTTCGTAGAGGGGCCTCCCCAAAGTCATCCATCACCCGACGCCTTTTGGTCACCTTCATCCATCAGGAGGTGGGTGAAGGACCGATGGAAGAGTGGACGGGGCCGGATGAATGGACGGGGTACAGGGAGTAGATACAATGAATGGAGGATATGAAGGATTCTCTACGGTTACTGAAAGGGCGCCCAAGTGTAGGAATCCTTCCAGGAAAAGGACTCTCCTACAAACCTCCTTAAGGATTCGTCATACGGTGGGACCAAGGGCCTCTGGGTCAGGCCCTATACCAAAGATGATAGGAGCTACATTTGATTGATTGACTTATGGATTGATTTGATAATGGGACCTGACGTTACCACTACCAAGGACTCCAGGGGATTGTTGGCATCTGGGAATCAATAATCCCTGAGACTCGTTAAATGGCAAAGGATGGTCAAGGACTCTAACACTGCCGTAGTTTGATGTTTGTTATAGAAGTGCGTCTTTGATACATCAGCTATAAATTGACTTGGGAAAACACCTGCTAGATAATCACCGCCATTATTATCGCCATCACGTACATAGTTCATAACGATGTAGACATGTCAAAATCAGTAATAAAAATGACAATGATAGCAAAATTTATTACTGCGGCATAATGGCTTTACCCCTATCATCATCATCATCATCATAAGTAGGAGTAGGGAAAAGTAACAAGGGCAGAAATGATAATTATAGCAAAGGATGTCCATTCTTAAAAGTGTCATCATTTTATTCAAATTTAAAGTAATAATAATAATAATAATAATAATAATAATAATAATAATAATAATAATAATAATAATAATAATAATAATAATGGAAGAAATTCGTCATCACTGCCATGAACATTTTATCAAAATAAAACAGCGTAATGGTATCCCACATGAACACCTCACTGTTAAAATTTTATCAAATTTAGAAAAAGCAACAATAACTAATAACAAAACAAAAATTAGACAAAGAAAAACCTTTTAAAAACGCAAAAACCGAGAGAAGCTACAGACAAAACGAACGGGAACGAGAAAAATATAATAACCATAAGTGCAATAACAAATACTCCCTCCCCACCCCTCCCCCGACTTATCCGACATAAACTTCCCGACGAACACATAAAACCGACCTAGTACGAACCTTAATGTCGGCTGTTGTATGAACTTCGAGGGTAACGTTCGGTGTGTGAAATATCGCTGAACCAAGGAACGGAAAAACGCACGGCAAAACGCCCTTCTGAACGCAACTAGACTTGTGGGATGAACACCACATCCTCGTGTAGTAATTAACCTCCGTCAGGAAACCGCCTCGGCTATTTAAGAAGCCGTTAAGACCTCCTATTAAACAGCGGCAAGATCATCATTATTTTCTTCTCCTCTCTTTATCCCCGGTGCTTTCTTTTTCAATCGTTCGTCCCCAATTATCGTTATCGTCTCCCTTCCTTTAATCTCCTTTTTTTTTTCCAGGGAGATAAAAGACCCCCGCATGAATAAATGCATGAAATGTGTCGACTCGTTCATTAGGAGTCGGATAACATGACGCTTACGTCCCAATTTATGGCCGACGTTCAAATTTCCATATAAACCGTTTTCTTTGAGATGAGCTGTATCATTTGCATATTCACATTTATTTACTCATCTCCCGTTCTCTTTTTTCCCTCTCTTCCTCCTTTTTTTTTTATCTTATTCTAAAAGGGGTGAAGTGGGGGTGTGTCCCGAAGTGAGAACAACACGGGAATTACACGGCACTGAAGAGAAGCGAACAAGACATCGTATTATCCTTCCTATAAATAAGTCTTTTTATTCTTCGACGTCGGCTCCTGGGAAAAGATAGCTTCTGGAGGTTGGTACGAGATTGCTGTTTGCCAAAGGTTTCAGTTAGAAAAAGGTGTTCGTGGAAGGATTGGGTTGGAGAAAGGTGGTACATATAAAGACACTGTTGGAAAAAGATGGTGCTGGAAGGATTGGGTTGGAGAAAGGCGGTGCATATAAAGATTATGTTGGAAAAAGATGTTCGTGGAAGGACTGGGTTGGAGAAAGGTAGTAACTGAGAGGATTGTGTTGGAAACAGGTGTTCTTAGAAAGACGGGATTGGAGAAAGGTATTCGTGGAAGAATTGGGTTTGAGAGAGGTGATAATGGAAGGGAATGGATTGTAAAAAGGTGGTAACTGGGAGGACTGTGTTGGAAGCAGGTGTTCGTGGAAGAACTGTGTTGGAGAAAGATGTTAATTGAGAGGATTCTGTTGGAAACAGGTATTCATGAAAGGACTCGGTTGGAAAAAGGTGTTAACGATAAGACTTCATGGAAAAGGGTGCAAGTAGGAGAGCTATTGATTAAAAGAATTGTGTCTAAAACAGGTGTTATAGAATGACTGGATTGAAAAGGTGTAAAGGTAGGATGGTTGGAAATTAGTGTCCATGGAAGAACTATGTTGAAGAAAGGTGGTGACAGAGAGGATTTTGTTGGAAAAGTGTTCATGGAAGGATTGCCTTGGAGAAAGGTGATAACTGAAAGGACTGTGTTGGAAACAGGAGATAATGGAAGGACTGGTTTGGAAAAAGGTATTGAGTGAAAGGATTGCGCCAGAAACAGGTGTTTGTGGAATGACTGGGTTGTAAAAAGGTGTTAATTGAAGGGACTAGATTGGATAACAATGTTCATGGAAGGATTAGGTAGGAAAAAGTTGTGAAGTGACACAATTGTCTTGGAAATAGGTGTTCGTGGAAGGATTAGGTTGGAAAAGGTCTTAAGTGAAAGGCTGAGTTGGAAAAGTGTGTCTGTGGAAGAATTGGGATGGAAAAAGGTGGTAACTGAGAGGATTGTGTTGGAAACAGGTGTTTTGGAAGGAATGGAATGGAAACTGGTGTTCATGGATGGATTAGGTTGAAGAAAGGTTTCAATTGTAAGGATTGTGTTGGAAAAAGGTGTTAATTGAATGGATTAGGTTGAAAAATGTGTTAATTGAACGGAATGGATTGAGAAATGTGTTAATGGGAGGATTGGGTTAGAAAAGATGTTAACTGAATGGATTGGACTGGAAAAAAGGTGGACATGGAAGGACTGGATTGGAAAAAGGTGTTAATGAAAGGACTGGATTGGAAACAGGTCTTTATGGAATAGGTGATAATGGAAGAATTGCTGAGGATGACTGTAGGATTATATCCATAGTGCCCTCTGCTGCCTCCGCCAATTACGATACCTTTGGAAAATAAAAAAAAATAAAAAAGGATGACGCTGAGAAGGGATTCACCATAGGCTTACTGTAAGGAGACAGAAAAGGAGGTACCATAAGTGCATATTGCCAGACACTTTTACTTTATCATTACTAAAGAATTCGACAGGAGTTTCAAGAGCAATGAATACATGTAACTTTAAGGGCTTCAACAGGAGGAGGAGAGAAACAGAGTTTTGAACAAAGGCAGGAAAAGAAAGCAGCTAGAGATCTGTGCAGTCCAGACAAAATAGTATTTTGTCGCAACAGAACATCTATTAGTGCTTTTTGTAATGGTTAGAAGATCCACAGCTGTATGTACATATGTTCATTCGTAATTATAACAGCAGGGGCTTTTGTTTGTTTTCCAACATGCCTCTTCAGCTATCAGATGAAAAGGCATGTTGGAGAAGACGCTAAAGCCCCTGTTATTATAATTAAATATATGCATATGTATCACAAGTATTAAGCTACAAATGTCGTTCAGTATCCAATTCGTTCTACCTCGTAAATACTCGTATTACCTGGCGGATTCGATCTACCGACTTCAGTGACGAGTTCTCTTACCACCACTCATCAATGATAATTAATTATAATTCCCCCCTTCTGTATTAATTTCGAGGTAGAGCGAAATGGATATTAAACGACATTTGTAGCTTAATGTTCGTTAATATGAAAAATGTCAGAGTGATGTGATAAAAATTCATATAGCTTACATATGTATAAACAACAGTAGGCCTTTCAAGCAAAATGGATATTCCGACAGACCACCAGTGTTAGATATGTTAGTTCGTCTAGAAGGCTGAATAAACAATACGAAAAAGAGTGGAACAAGAGTGAATATATCACATATTATAGAATTTCATCAGATCACCTCACTGGATATGCAGTATTCCCTACTTCGAGAAATACTTCGAAAAATATGCCAGACAAAAAATTCGAAACGACCCAGTATACTTTACTGCCACGCCACATCTGGTTCCTGGTTCCTGGTCTGGACTCTTACGATCGATCAAGTACAAGCCGCTTGTTAAGAACATCGTGTTCTCGCGAATATCAAAATCGAGAACTTTTCTCGTTCTTTTTAACGGTTATTTGGCGGATATAAATCAATCGCCTGAACCTTCTGGAAGACGGATTGTTTTTCCACACGCAAACAAAATCCGAAAAATCCGGAACATCTAGAAAATGTTCTTGTCTTAGTCGACTGCAGTAATAATGACTAGAAAGTTCAACGGGTTGAGAGCAAGTACCAATTGTGAAGGTTTTCATACATACATAAATACATACATGCATGCATACATATATATTGTATATTTATAAAAAGACAAAATCGACGAGGGAAGAGAAACAATGGAGTACTGTAAGGCCTTTCGACTTCTTGTCCTTTACCGAGTCGTGCTAAGTAAAGGACAAGCAAGTCGAAAGGCCTTTCCCTTCATTATTGTGTCTTTATCTATATGTTCATCACGCTCCATATTTTTCGTGATTCAGTTATACATACACACACACAAATATACATATATATATATATATATATATATATATATATATAACATATATATATATATATATATATATATATATATATATATATATATGCATATATATATATATATATATATATATATATATATATACATATTATTTCAGGCTAAAATGTACATTGCCAAACCATCGATAACTTTCTTGGCTTTCCAAGTAGCATGAAAAAGAACAAGCTTTCGGAACAAGAAGTAAAGACACCATTCAGCTCTGAAGGATCTCGATAATGATGGAAGCAAGAGGTGGTAGTGGTGGGAGGAGGGGGGGGTGCTAATAGACAGGGGAGGGGGCGAATAGTAGAGGGAGGGAAAGGGGGGAAGAGGTGTGTCCAACCGTCAGTTCGTTGAGTGATCTTGGCCATCCATCACAGTTTGGCGCAGCCAGACGGGAGACCTGCATGGAGGAGACAGTTTTGGGGAAGAGGTGAAAGGCAAAGGATTACGAAAGCCAGTGATAAAGAGGTCAGAAGGGAAAGAGGTAATAAAGATGTTAGAAATATTTTTAAAAGAGAACATCAAACTTCCGCCGAGGCTGAGGAGTCCCTCTCCTCTCCCATCTATACTGCCCTAAAATGGAAGAATGCAGTATCTGCAAAAATACAAAACTGAGAAAAATGGTAGATACTCCCTTGCCTTACTACTGATTTTCCAGATACTGCAAATCCGACCTCCCTAAATACTCGCGGAAAGCATTGAAGAATCATTCTGAAACTGCAGTAATTCGTGTATTAGTGTTTCACGAGCCTAATAGGTGGCATATCTCAATTTCGAAAGTTTCGCAGATACTGCAGTTTTCCATTTCATGAACTTAGAAAAGTTCCTTATAATCAGATCCAGTTCTTTCCCAAAGTCTAGCCGTTGCCAGTCATGAAGACCAGCCATGGCCAAATGTCTTTAAAAATCGAGACATTGTTTGTTGCACAATCCTTCTAACAAACAGACAAACAAACATCAATGAAGAAACCAGAACTGTATGCAACCTTGTCGGAGGAAAAAAAAAAAAAGGGTCTTTGGGACGTATAAACAATAATTGTCCATTTCACCAGAGGTTATTGAATAGATGCCGTACTTGGAAAAGTATATCAGAACTCAGTAGAACTTCATAATGCAAGGAACTTTTGTGAAATCTATTGTCGTGACAGAAAGCAGTTGGACTTGAAACTGCGTGGAACCAATTTGTTATTTCTTGGTTAAATCCAAACATATCAAACACCAACTTGTCCCAAATGATTTCTTTTAGCTTTTTCATAACTGATTGTGTTCTGAAGGTGAGATATTCTTCCTTTACATGCAAAGTCGACTTTTCCTTGTAAAGGCTTCTTACTACAATACTGTCATTCTCATTCACATCTGTAAAATCTTCCATCATTCGTCTTCTTTAAAATCATACATGGAATTTGAATTGAATGTAGAATTTACGCCAAAAGCCAAGCACTGGGAACTATGAGGTCATTCAGCGTTGAAACGGAAATTGACAGTAAAAAGGTTTGAAAGGTGTAACAGGACGAAAACCTGGCAGTTGCACTATGAATCAATTGTTAGGAGAGGGTGGAAAGTAAGATGGAAGAAAAGAATATGAAAGGAGGTACAGTAAAAGGAACGGGGTTGCAGCTAGGGGCCGAAGGCACGCTGCAAAGAACCATAAGTAATGCCTGATGCACCGCATGAAGTGCACAGACGGCACTTACCCTGCGGATATATATGCAATTTGATCTTGCTCATCGACTGCCAAAGTAACTAGATCATAAGAGCAACATTGCCAACTGCACTCGTCGCTGAACAGAAAATTTTTAAAATCTACACAAGAATCAAACCCCTTTTCCCAGCTCCTGACAAATTTTAATTATTAATGTTCACTCTAGCAATAAGAGCATTAACAGATTTTGACATCAGCGCTATAATATTAGCGACTTGGAAATAGTGAAGATGGGTTGGAGAATAAAACAAAATGTTCACGTCGATTATATAGCAATCAGAGAATATAAGGTATTAAGCGAAATTTAACTCTAGACTGACAGAAAACTGAGTCGCTGATGAAGCGAATTCGCAAAAAAAATAAAGTTGTACACGTACTCGTTGTAGCTATACTTAATACGCCGTGGTGGCGCGGTGGTAAGGTTCTCGCCTACCAGTCGAGAGGACCGGGATTCAAATCCCGCCATTCATTGGTGGCTTGGGGATGGCGCCATTGT
Source organism: Macrobrachium rosenbergii (assembly GCF_040412425.1). NCBI lineage: Eukaryota > Metazoa > Arthropoda > Malacostraca > Decapoda > Palaemonidae > Macrobrachium > Macrobrachium rosenbergii. Next base: position 26,665,564 of record NC_089761.1, on the reverse strand, counting down.
ATAAACCCGGTGGACCGTCAACTTAACGGTGAGAAAACTCGAGAGGGTTAGTAAGAAAATAGGTACCATCCCTTGGGCTGGGAGGTCAAACAGTGAGCCAAGCGATCGCTCAAACAGTGGGCCAAGCGACACACTGCTACGTGTCTTAGGCAACGGGACTTCTCCACTGACTGTCGGCCTAAGAAACCGAGTTCAGCGCAGGCCCTATGAACCTTGCGAGGCCCAGGAGAACTTTAACCTTTAATACTCTACTTAATAGAAAAGAAGGACGTGTTTCCACTTTAAATAAAATGTGTTAGTATTTGAAAGAATGGTACAGAGGGTTAATCAATACATCTCCCTGTCTCTTCATTTCCCGGTATTCCTTACACAAGGCCAACTTTACTCCGGATGTCTGAGTCTGCATTAATTAGCCCGTAACATCTCAATCAAAGTTGATATAGAAAAATCCCTATCGTTCGAGGGATCGGGCAATTAGGAAAAATAAATAACGACGGAAAAACGCCGGAAAATGGATAGGGAAGAATCGGGAAAAGAGGCAAAAAAAATATATAAAAATAAAAATGCTATAAATTAAGTACAAGAAACTGCATAAACGAACGAAACCAAAATATAAAAATTAAAAAAAAAAGAGACATAAGTCAGTCAAGATGGGGGAAGAATGATGTACGTGGAAGAAAAAAAATAACTCACGAGCAAGCGAATGAGAAAATGCAGACGATGGAAAGAAAAAAAAATCGAGGATTAGGAGATAAGAGATGAATTCGGGTAATGGGAAGAAGAAAAAAAATACGAAGAGAGCCGGAATATTGAGGGAGAAGTGGAAATAATGTAATCCCCGATGGTACATAAAAGCTGGCAATCGAAATATAAGGAGAGGAAATTAGTGGCAGAGACGAGGAGAAGAGGTTAAAGTAATTAGGAAAAAAAAGGGGGTTAATTTGAGGAATGAAAAAGGTAATTCGTTACGTTTTAAGAAAAAAAAAAACAGCTTCTCGATGTAAAACTGGTAATGAACGATGGTAATTTTATGCATAAGAAAAAGCATGTTATTGCTGAAAAATAACTTGAAGTTAAGAAAAATATAAAAAAAACAAAGCTATATTGTAAAAGCAGGGGAAATGAGCGTCGTAAGAGAGAGAAAAATGAATGAAGTATGAGAGATATCATTATCACTGAATATTCTCTTCTTTTCTCTCCATCGTTTCCCTAATCATTTATCTTATTCTTTATTACATAACATATAATTATACCTTAGGCCTGCATTTTTTTTTCAGTGCATGAACCTTATCTTTTAAGTAGTGAAAAGCCTTTGACAGGATGTAAATAAGTTCTACAAAGGCACGAAGAATTTTTGAAAGATGGAGATGATTATTAATACTGATTTTCCTGTCTGGTCTTCCCTTGTTTATCGTTAATTTTCCTTGCGCCTTTTCATAAAGATTTTATTAACATTACACCTACGTGTCTTTAATGTCATGAAACGTGGCTCTTATATAGGGCAAATCTTTTGAGAACATCGGTAAACTGATTCTTTGGAAGCCAATACCGAAGTAAATTATTCCAGAATGAAAAACAAGTAAAAAATGCGCCGAAGTTTCTTTGGAGCAATCGAGTTTTCTGTACAGCCACTGCAGCGTATAATCAAGGCCACTGAAAACAGATCTATCTTTCGGTAGTCTCGGTATAATGCTGTATGAGACGCGGCACATGAAACTTTAACCATGGCCCTTGGTGGCGTGGCCTATATCGTTGCCAGAAGCACGACTATGGCTAACTTTAACCTTAAATGAAATAAAAACTACTGAGGCTAGAGGGCTGCAGTTCGGTATGTTTGATGATTGGAAGGCGGATGATTAACATACCAATTTGCAACCCTCTAGCCTCAGCAGTTTTTAAGATCTGAGGGCGGACAGAAAAGTGCGGACGGACAGAGAAAGCCGGCACAATAGTTTTCTTTTACAGAAAACTAATAAGGCAATGTCCCTTTTCTCCAGGATGTAAGTTCCACCTTACCCGGACGTGATTGATTACAGAATCGTACATTTTTTTTCACAGCTCAACATAGAAACGCATGCACACACACACACATACATGCACTCACACCTAAGCAAGCACTTATCAAATGTGCTGTACACTTTCTTAATTGACGGCACACCTGTGCTAAGAAAAAATAGCATCCCAGAAAACTGTGAAAGGCGAAGAATTTCTGGGTTTACATAATGAGTGGTAAAATAAATAAATAAATATAAATATATATATATACACACATGCATACATACATATATATATGTATGTATGTGTATATATATACATGAATACATTCATACATATATGTACATATGTATGTATTTATATATATATATATATATATATATATATATATATATATATATATATATATATATATATATATATATGTATATAATATATGTATATATGTGTGTGTGTGCTTGTGTGTAACACTTGCATGTGCATGTGCATTTGTAAATCAATGAGAACTGCACGAAGCTTAAAACCTTCATCATCACTTTCTTAAGGAACAAGGAGCTCAGCGAAGGTTATCGCAAGCACTAAAGCACGCTCTTTACGAGTTTCTATTGCCCATTGCATTAATCAACCCCCTCCTACTGATCCGTGCAATTTACAGCTGCAAGCAGTTCGTCCAATCAATTTCTCTTTTGCCTGGGTGCAATTACAGAACACCAATCGCCCTGTAATTCCTTATGTACGTCAGTCGTTTCTTTTGTATCACGGGGCATTCATCACTCACACGAGTTTTCGAAGATAATGTCTAGACTGATGGATGACTGGATTAGAATGCTATGTTGTCGTGTGTCATTTTGTAGGCTCAGGAATAAGCAATATTTCTCTTACATTATTTCACAGTATCAAATACAGGAACTTGAAAATAACTTGTAGGTTAATGGTTGATCAGGTAAGAAGTCTATGACGTTGTAAGATCTTGCAGGTTTATCATGAGGCTCAACTGTTTCTGAATTAAACAAATAACTAATAGAATTATTAATAGTTACATAAAAACCATAGGACACACAGTGTAACACTACTGTCTCTCCACAACATATGGTTATTTACTTCACTCCAGGGTTTACTGACGGCCACTCATGTGCTCAATCACTCTAACGGCAATAAAAACAAAATAGAACCAGTGTACATTTCCATTTTCATGACACGCTTTCAGTTTCAATTTTCTCGTTTTTACTATAAAATTTCAACTTCCCGACTTCACGAGCAACGTCTGAAGGATATACCATTGCATACTGAAGTAGAGGATCACGTGTCACATAAAAAAAACGTATCTATATCACTTAAATCCACCAGTACAATATGGAAGAAATCACGGTCCTTGAACGCGACGTGAATAAATAATGTTCCCAAGTGAAACCATTCAAGTACCCAGCCATGTTTGGCCGTATGTGACTAGTAATTATACGAAGATGCATGATATCTTCCTTTCTTTTTGGACAGAGAATCAATTCCGTGAAGCACTTAGTTCTAGGAAGACATTCAGGACTGAGAAAAATATTAATGAAAAGAGTATTAAACATAGGACGCCAGTTTCCAATCGAAATATTTGTACGGAAATCATATAGCAGTCATGTACGAAAATAAATTTTATAAAACTAGTAATAGAACTTAGGCGCGAAATCTTTAAAAAAATATATAACTACCAAAGTCGTTATTGAAATACACTTACAAAGTAAATAGCAAAGGTAGAAAAAAGAAACTGAAACTCAGGTCGCCTGAAATTCAGGATTATTTCCGGACATTCTACAAACTGCGGAAAAATATCGGGGTAACAGACACCGTTTCCGGTACTAAAAATGAGAGACGCGCTGCAATTAAACTTATCATGCATTACACTCTGAATAGAATCCACATAATAAGTATTAAACACAACACAAAGACGAAAAAAGGAATAGTACCATCCGCAAAGTGCATCAAAACGGACTAAGCTGGACTAAGAAGCAGGTCATATCCCATTCAGAAGAAAGGTCATATTCCATTCAGAAAGTTGGGGAATATTCACGAGGGCGGAATAAAAGATGGCGGAGCGACAGAGGTTTGTCCTGTGACCCTGGAAATTATACATCGTCGCCTCACGCATAATGAATGGCATACCTCTTGTATTTCAGCTGACGTCATCGAATATTCACGAGGCCGCGAAGAGATTCATAAAACATCTTTAGCTATAGACAGCTCGGGGTGTGTGTGTGTATGTGTAAGGGGGTGTAACTTGTGAAGTGGCAAGTGTTGCAGTGTGTGTGTAAAGGGGTAGTATATTGCCATTAAGAATCGAGGGCATTCGTGCACAGGTATCCATAAATATTCGTATGGTCTCGAATCATTTTATAATTCTCTGTGCTGTTGCAAGATGGCGCTGTAGATTCAAGGGTTAGGGTGTTGTAACCTGTCTCGGGTTCTCTTATTATTCATTCCTAAATCTTGTTTATTTCGTAGAATTAGAAACTACCGATACGTAGCAGCGAACTAAAAGAATCGCAAGGACAGAAAGACGTAAAAGAATCACAAGGGCAGAAAGACATAAAATGTCTTAGACAGATTTTATCATCTACTGTACCTACATACACTCATCGATTGCACAGTCGTTTGATCTACTTAAACGAATGTAATTTTTATACACGAAAACTTATGTACATTGAATTACTGTCCACACAGACAAGTTTATAGGATTAGGTTCCCAATTTATTTAAATCAATAAGGAATATTCCCAAGTGTGTTTTGGTTGTTTTTGTGGGGCTTAATCATTTGTTGGCCACATCGTCGCCAGGTCAAAGTGAACAATATAAACAACAGCACTAGAAGCTGTAAAATAAGAATAATGAGCTTCATTTTTAGAGAGAGAGAGAGAGAGAGAAAGAGAGAGAATGTTTTTATTTTGTCTTTAAATTAAAATACACCGAAGAAGAAGAAGAAGAAGAAGAAGAAGAAGAAGAAGAAGGAGAAGAAGAAGAAGAAGAAGAAGAAGAAGAAGAAGAGAGAGGGAGAAAATATTTCTATTTTGTCTTTAAACTAAAAAACACAGAAGAAGAAGAAGAAGAGAGAGAGAGAGAGAGAGAGAGAGAGAGAGAGAGAGAGAGAGAGAATATTTCCATTTTATCTTTAAATTAAAAAACACTGAAAAAGAAGAAAGAGAAGAAGTAGAAGAAGAAGAAGAGGGAGAAAGAGAGATAGAAAGAGAGAGAGAGAATATTGCTATTTTGTCTTTAAATTAAAAAACGAAGAAGAAGAAGAAGAAGAAGAAGAAGAAGAAGAAGAAGAAAGAAGAGAAGAGAAGAAGGAAGAGGAGAGAGAGAGAGAGAATGAGAGAGAGAAAGCTGTGGCATTTCCTTGTGACTAGGTGATGCATTTAGTCAGACTCAAGCCCCAAGTTCCCTGTTACAAAATATTTCACCAGCTAGAGTGAAATTTCACTATGTACCGAAGATTCTGTATACAGTCTAAATATCTTCGTCGATGAACCCCCAAGGGATTACCTTACGGACTTCAAAAAGAATATGGAATGAAAGACAATATTTTCAATTTCCAGAGTGCGTGTACTCTCCACTACAGATTTCAGTGCCAAAAAATAATTAAGTTGATAAATAAAATCCATTACTGACCATGCAATGGCAATGTGGAATTCTTTCATGAATTTCGTAAATATTAGTACAAGGGGTATTTTGCACAACTGTTACGCACACACACGCACATAGACACACACCATCTTCATAGCAATGGCATATATTTCGCAAATATACTAACAGCAAGTATTTACTGCAGATGTTACGCACACACATACACACACATGCAAACACGGACACACACATACACACACATATATTCACATTCACACACAGACACACACTCACATACGCACATACACATTCACATCTACATTCACACACTCACATACACACATTCACATTCACACACACACACACACACACACACTCACATACACAAACACACATGCAAACACTTGTCAATATATCAACTAAGAGCATATTGTACAGATGCCATACACGCACATGCATACTTACACAAATACACACAGACACATACACTTACACAAGTACACACAGCCACACAAACACAAGCACAAACATTCGTCGAGGGAGGCACAGGGGCAAACCTGGAGAGAATGTCCGTGGCATAGCTCTGTGCCCTCATACCCGACAGGTTTACACCGCACTGAGGACGTTTATCACTGAACAAATGAGGGTATGTCTCCGTGCCCCTTCCAGAATAAGCAAAGGTGTATGTTTACCGCGTCCCCCCACCCCCACCCCCACCCCAAAACCCCAACCCCCCTTTTGCACTTTCTTTACTCAACGCAAACCGGCAGAAGCACCTAGTTAAAAGGTACTCGCTATTTCAGATCGTGCCAGATTACCTGTGCTGACACGACTAATTAGATGGTATGGGTGACGATGGGTGGCGGCTTCAAGTATATCATGCCTGACTGTTTAATGAGCATTGGGTATATATATATATGTGTGTGTGTGCGTGTGTATGTACCTTCAATAATATATACATTATATATATATACAATATATATATATATATACAGTATATATATATCAGTTGTATTCCACATAGGAAAATGAAAAAGAATGAAAAATTTTCAAAATGCTCAACAGTTCCGTCCGCCAATGGACCTCTTCTTGGAGCGTTTATCAAGAAAGAATCTTCAAACAAATGGAATATTATTACCAAAACCTGGTGATTAAAAGAAAACGTACTGTATAATAGTAACAATGTATATATATATATATATATATATATATATATATATATATATATATATATATATATATACATATACATATATATATACGAGCATATATATATATATATTCGCAACGTGACACCTCCGGAATGAAGGCAGATGGTTATCAAATTACAAAACTACAAAGAACCTTCCTAATCTTTATAATCTCGATAGCGTAAGGAATCTAGAAGCTGACCAATGTAACTGGAAACGCAAAGCTAAAACAGACAGAGAGAGAGAGAGAGAGAGAGAGAGAGAGACGTAGGGCAACTCCGCGCTGACCTGATGACGCTTCCAGTTTCTGGAAGAGGGTAGGGTGAGAGGGATTCGGGGAGGGGGTTAAAGCAAAATAGGAAGCGTGGGAGGGGGTGGGGAAAGGGGGGGATAATATAGGAGAATGGGGGTGGAGTGCCGATGTCGTAACACATCGCTGATAAATAACGCAGATTAGAGTGAACAAAAGGAAACACGGGGCTAACGAGGCTCTTGAAGTGTTTACAAGGTCCTTTGTTGAGAGGAGATGGGCGCTAAGCTTAAGTGAATATCGCGAGACGGCGCATGCGCCCCGCGCGACTATGGCCACACTGACAGGACATGCATTAAACGCCGTTCGCATGAAGTTTACGATCTGTTCGGCTTGCGCTGTCCTGCGCGCGCACACGCGCACAGACACACACACACACACATACACACACGCCTCGTTCGGAGCTGGACTACAACCGAAGTAATCAGGAAAATGTTAGTTCTAAGAAGATGATTCGTTCAAGCACGAAGGATTTTCTCGGAAATCGAATAAGACATGCGCGCCGTTGCTTCATATTTAAGTGCTGGGTACGCATGCGCATGCCATATGCGCTCCAAAGTGTCTGTGCACTTATAAATATACTGAACCAGATTATATACAACAATTATTACTGTATATTTTGCGTTAAATACTCTCCTGTCTTCTCTGGAAACTTTGTTTAGGTAGCAGAGACCAAATTGTTTCCAAGAAATAGAGCACAATGCTTTCGTTTTACATACGTTGGGTTCAAGACTGATTGCTTGCAGGTTATCTGGCGTCACAACTTCCAGGGTCACTGACGCCTTAGATTCAAGATGGTAGCCTCAAGCAGAGAGAGATTCCAGTCACCGAACCGAGATCATTTCTCTCTCTCTCTCTCTCTCTCTCTCTCTTTCTCTCTCTCCTTGAAAAAATAATGAATTGGAGTTCACTCTCTCTCTCTCTCTCTCTCTCTCTCTCTCTCTCTCTCTCCTTGAAAAAGTTATGAGATGGGTTTCTCTCTCTCTCTCTCTCTCTCTCTCTCTCTCTCTCTCTCTCTCTCTCCTTGAAAAAGTTATGAGATGAATTTCTCTCTCTCTCTCTCTCTCTCTCTCTCTCTCTCTACCCTTGCAAAAGTTATGAGATGGATTCTTCTCTCTCTCTCTCTCTCTCTCTCTTTCTCTATCCTTGAAAAAGTTATGAGATAGATTTCTCTCTCTCTCTCTCTCTCTCTCTCTCTCTCTCTCTCTCTCTCTCTCTCTCTCTCTCATAGCAAACTCTGAGATTTATAAATGTTATTTCAAGTACCCTTCACAATCAATCAAAACTTTTATGGAAACTCAAGCAAATACCGGCAGTGACGAGTAAAAACACAAACTCACACACATACATACACACACACACACACACACACACACACGCACGAAATCACCATAGAAACCATGGCAGCAAACTCATTCCAAACTGCAGATGTCTAGGACACCATTACCCTGGAAACTGGAAGAGAGAAATCGGATCAGTGAACACGAGCTTTGTGGCTGGAAGTCCTGGAAGGTACTGTTTGTATAACTGGGAGCCTATAGTGACAATCTATTTGGTTATTCATGTACACTGCTGCGTATTCATGCAATCAGTCATATAGGCAAGCATACTAATGCTCATGTTATTATTTTGGCATTTGTTTCGGTATTTACATATTAGTGCAATTTTGTGTGCGCGTGTTTTTTTAGCATGCATATGCATATGTGCGTTTACTTATGCAAGCAAAGTTACGAAATTTGAGACTGGCAATGTATGTATGTATGTATGTATGTATGTATGTATGTGCTGTGTTATTTATCTACAGACTCGTACAACTTTGAGTGTGTGTGGATTTTAGCATGCATATGTATGTATGCATGTATGTATGTAAGCACGTATGTATGTATGTATGTATGTATGTATGTATGTACTGTGTTTTTAGCATGCATATGCTTCCATACGAAAACTGAATGTATGTACGTATGTATGTACGTTATTTAAACACTCGTACAACTTTGTGTTCGTGCTTCTAGCATGCAGATACATCCACGTACATACTAACGCATGCAGTTACCAAATTACTGGGTATATATTCATCTATATACGTGTATACGTATATTACAATTCGAAAAATCCCCGGAAAAAACATCACGTTATACAACCACTTCAGATACCAACCCAAACGGGATTGCACACCTAACCATTCCTTAACCCCCTCTCTCCACCACTCCCCCACACCCCCCTCCACCATTCCCTTTACGTACCCCGCCCGATAACAAAGTGTCACCGGCCGAGTTAATCTGGCGAATTGCAACGGCGTGACAGTTTCTCCCATGAGCATTCTCACTTTTATTACCGATAATTCCGGCCCGAATGTCCTCAGTGGTGCCATCTATGAGCAAGACGAGAACACTTCGACAATGTTCAATGAAGTTCGCCCCGCCATTACTCACACTTACAGGCGACACTACGCACCTCTTAACATTGCGCTGGGGAATTACTGTGGTGGGTCTTGCTTGGAAGGGGGAGGGCGGTGGGGGAGGAGGGGAGGAAGTGACGTTGGCTCTCCCACTAGGAGGATTGGATTACTTATTGGGTCGTTTTTCTTTCACCAACTTTTTTCCTTTTTTTTATATATATGCTACTGACTACTACTAATTACCGTATTGTTGCTTCTGCTACTGCCAAATTCCTCGTTCATACTGTCCGTGATGAATGAATTATTATTATTATTATTATTATTATTATTATTATTATTATTATTATTATTATTATTATTATTATTATTATTATTATTATTACTGAAGTATGGGTATGTAGAAAAACTGAAAAATAAATATGCAAGAATTATATGAATCGCAACCTCTGCTACTACCATAATTGTTGCTACTTGATTTTTGCTAATACCGTCCGTGATGAATTATTATTATTATTATTATTATTATTATTATTATTATTATTATTATTATTATTATTATTATTATTACTGATGTATGAATAAGCATGTAGAAAGACAAAACAAATATAAAAAGATGATGAATCCATGAATTTAAGGACCACACAGTAATAATAATAATAATAATAATAATAATAATAATAATAATAATAATAATAATAATAATATTTTCGAATGGAATTAATAAATCTTATTCACTATTAATTAGAAACTTACAATTACGTACCGAAAAATTAAATACGCGAAAAGAGAGAACTGTGATAAAGGAAAGGGAGGAAAAATATTACGTGCGCGCGCGCTCACATCAAACCAGTTTCCGAAAGCCGAACAGCAGTTCGCCACAAATGCCGACGCTATCGGATAATTTCAGGGAGGTCTGCTTGATCAATTGATGCGTTCTCTGCTTGGAGTAAGATCGATTTTATTTTCATTCTTCTGAAAAAAAATATATGAAATATTCAGAAATGGAATTTAGACATCAATATACAACTAAATAAGGCTGGTGGTAAAAGGCTGGTGATAAAGTGCAACAGGTGATTCAGAGTCATCACATAAACAACGGAGTTCACATTAACCTCATTATTAACAAACAATTTAATTTATATAGCTGATCGAGCTAACAGTTGTGGGGGAAAAAAAGAGATTTTACATAATTCTAACTATCCATAAAAGAGAGAATTTGCATAATTCTAACTATCCATAAAAGAGAGACTTTGCGTATAATTCTATCTATTCATAACGCAATATGTTGCTTGCTTGTGTGCAAGAAGGAAACAATGGGTGACAATTGCAATACTGCCCTGGTAGATTTTCCCAGGTCTCTATTTTAGTTTATCAAAATAAGATAGCAATTCTTGAAGTAGATGATCCCCCATCAACCCAAAAAATCAAAACGTCCCCAAAACTGGAGAGTTCTCTTTGTTAATGGTTATTATTATGAGATGCTGAGAATTTGTTTTCATGGATTCAGCTTGAAAGATCATGGACTTGCCCAGAAGACTTCCAAAGAACAGATGGTGAATATTAATTGGTCAGTTCATCTGATACATGAAAACTGGTAAAATGAAACATGGAAAAGAGAAACAGAATTAATAAAGAAATGAATAAGCAAGGAAAGGAAAATATAATTTATCGTGGTCTGAAGCCAGAGAACTCAGACTAAATATCATGGAAAGCCATATTCAGAAACTATATCACAACACAAGGTTTGAAAACACTGGTTGCATGGTCACTCCCTGCCCTGGAAGGCAACTAGGTGAGACAACTCAATTATTACAGGATGTTCCAGGGGCATGAACCCATGTTGACATAAGGCCAGCAATGACCGAACTAGCTGAGATGACCCACCTGTCACAGGTCATAGCATAGACACTCCACTCAATCAAGAAGGGGAAGTAGTGACGAGGTAAAGATTGCTGATCTGGTAAGAGAGTCGGGATTAAGATGGTATGGGCATGTGGTGAGGGTGATTGAGGAGGAGGAAGTGAAAAGGACTTGAGTGGAACCTGTTAAGGATAGAAGGTCAAGAGGGAAGCAAAGGCTAAGACAGCCTGATAAAGTGAAGGAGGATTTGGAGAAGGGTTTAGCGGAGGAATATGCTTTCGATAGGAACAGCTGGAGAAGACGAATCAGAGCAACCGACCCCTTAGCTTAAGGATATTAGTAAGGATGAAGAAGACTGAAAGGGAGAAATGCTGAAAGAAAATTTTGTAAATAGAGAGAGAGAGAGAGAGAGAGAGAGAGAGAAGAAAATTTACCTTCAAAATAAGACTCATGTATACAAAATAATAGAAGAAACGGCGGATAATTTATAACCTACTTCACTTAATTCAGAAAAAAAAAAAGTCTACTCGACCTAAGTTATCAATCATGCATATTTTTCACGTTCACCATTCGCCATTGTCCGTGTTTTAGTTCGCCCCCCCGTGATCAATATGCATCATCATTCACCGCAATTCATAAACTGATCGTGATTAAAGGCACTCATCATTTTTGTCACGCCGACATGGGGCCGTGTTTACTTATTCATTGTTGTTCATTTATTTACTTCGTCCGTCACGAGGCTGGCATCCATCATCGTGAATAATGTCCGCATATATCTTTCGTGAATACATTTTCATCTTTTCTTTTTTGACTTTTTTTTTTTTTGCTTTTTTTTGCTCGTTTTTTTTTATTCATGGCCAAACTAGCTTTTAAAATCGCCAGACTCATTTGTACTCATCGTTACCCATTACTCAGCCACAATAAACGGGTCTGTTTTCCTGTCTCCAGTGATATCAATCACACGACGTCGACTGTGGATGAAAGATTCCGGGCGATTATTTTCGAACGGTGCAACGTGTCAGGGTTCCTTATAAAAACACGTTGATGGAAAACCAAAAAAAGAGGAAAACGCAAAACACAAAGAGAGAGAGAGAGAGAGAGAGAGAGAGAGGTGTTTACGTGTTCATTATCATACTTATCTATATCCACACGATTGAAAAAAAACCGAAAATTTAAAAAACACAAAACTACAGAGAGAGAGAGAGAGAGAGAGAGATTATTATTATTATTATTATTATTATTATTATTATTATTATTATTATTATTATTATTAGCGCAAACGTAAATATACTTTTCAGACGTCTAAAGGTCAGGGTCACAAGTATCTTATCATCAAGTTGCAAGTTAAGTAAACAAATAAGTGTTAAGATCAATAATTGCAAGAATTACCGTCATTCCACTGCATACCGGGACTACCAGGAGCTAATTTATATCATGGACTACCAGGAGGAGGGAAAATACCAGGAAGAGGAGAATACCATTCCACTGCATACCAGAACTACCAGTAGCTAATTTATGTCAAGGGATACCAGGAAGAGGGGAAATACCAGGAAGAGGAGAATACCATTCCACTGTGTACCAGGACTACCAGAAGCTAATCTATACCAGGGAATGACAGGAAGATCGGAATTACCAGGCAGAGGAGAATACCATTCCACTGCATACCAGAACCACCAGGAGCTAATTTATACCACAGAATGGCAGGAAGAGGGTAAATACCAGGAAGAGGAGAATACCATTCCACTGCATACCAGTACTACCAGGAGCTAATCTACACCAGGGAGTACCAGGAAGAGAGGAAATACCAGGAAGAGGAGAATACCATTCCACTGCATACCAGGACTACTAGGAGCTAATTCATACCAGAGAATACTAGGAAGAAGAGAATAACAGGGATATGAGAATATCATTCCACTGCATACCAGGACCACCAGGAGCTAATTTATACCAGGAAATGCCAGGGAGAGGGGAATAACAGGAAGAGGGTAAATACCAGGAAGAGGGTAAATACCAGGAAGAGGAGAATACCAGGAAGAGGAGAATACCAGGAAGAGGGTAAATACCAGGAAGAGGAGAATACCAGGAAGAGGGTAAACACCAGGAAAAGAAGAATACCAGGAAGAGCCCATTTGTCTTCCAAGGAGTCACGAACGGCTGGATGATTTGTTTCCGTAATTGAGAAGATTAATTCATCTCGTGATTAATTCGATTTTGATGAATACGGGTTCTTGCATTGCTAAATTCATTACGCTCGAGACCGTTATTGCTTTCATTGCTAATGCTTCACTGTCATTGTATTATTATTATTATTATTATTATTATTATTATTATTATTATTATTATTATTATTATTATTATTCGGTAGATGAAACCGATTCATATGGAACAAGCCCATAGGGGCCATTGACTTATTCAAGCACCAAAGATTATTATTATTATTATTATTTATTATTATTATTATTATTATTATTATTATTATTATTATTATTATTATTCGGTAGATGAAACCTATTCATATGGAACAAGCCCATAGGGGCCATTGACTTGAAATTCAAGTTTCCAAAGATTATTATTATTATTATTATTATTATTATTATTATTATTATTATTATTATTATTATTATTATTATTATTATTCAGTAGATGAAGCCTATTCATTTGGGACAAGCCCATAGGGGCCATTGACTTAAAATTTAGGCTTCCAAAATCATTATTATTATTCAGTGGTCTGGTTAAACTAAGGTATACTTAGTAGATGAAGCCTATTCATATGGAACAAGCCCACCAAAGGGGTCACTGACTTAGAATTCAAGCTTCCAAAGAATATTATGGTGTTCATTAGGAAGAAGGAAGAGGAAGTAAAGGGAAATACAGAAAAAAGAGATCCCACATTAAGATTAACAAGGAAAAAATAAACTTGATAAATAGATAAAAATTTATTAAAATACAAGAGGAATAGTATTGGGGTTGTAATGTACTGTAGCTTGAATGTGCTGATGGCGGTGGTGGTGGTGGTGATGATGATGATGATTATAATGATGATGATTGCATTTCATCATCAGTGTTCTTGAGTAAGATTGGCGATATGATGACTCTATTTCAACATTATTGGAGCCTAAGTGGACTTGATGATGAATGTATTTCAGCATAAGTGTAGTTCAAAAGTCCTTCATAATGAAGATGATTATCAATCCTCTTCGTCACTGTAACTGAATTTACTTGATGGTGATAATGACAGTGACGATTGTGTTTTGGGATTGTTGTACCTCAAAAATCTTTGATATTGATACTGATGATCGTTGTAGTCTAGTTTTGTTGATTATCATTGTAAGTCTTATTAAAATCGTGGTATTTCCGGGTCATTATACCTTAGAAAATCCTCAGGATAATGATGAGGATGATGATGATAATGATGATGAGGACCTGTTGGAAGTTAGTGAAGATTTGGAAATTAATGACCTTTTTAGAAGTTAATGTTATTTAGGAAGTTGGTGACCTTCTGAAAGTTAGTGACCTTAGTGACTTTCTTTATCTAGTAAAATTTAACTTGTATTCTCATATTTCTTATAGGGTGTAAGAACTATCAATAAACAAGTGCATATAGAGAATTAACGTCCCTAGTGTCTCGACCGTATCTAAAAATACCGACATTTTTGACGGTGTGAGTATAATAATAATAATAATAATAATAATAATAATAATAATAATAATAATAAAAATAATAATAATAATAATAATAATAATAATATAGTTATATATACCGACATTTTTGACGGTGAATATAATAATAATAATAATAATAATAATAATAATAATAATAATAATAATAATAATAATGATAATAATAATAATAATAATAATATTTCCAGTTATATCTAAAACTAAACTTGTAAGATTAACAATTTCTGGAGGAATATTCGTTAAATGATAGCGACAGCAATAAAAGAAAAATATAAAAAAAATGAAAAATAAACCTTAAAAAACAGAAAACACGCCATAAAAAAAACAGAGATTCAAGTAAACAAACCGGCAATTCAAGTAAAAAAAAAAACCAGGCCTTTGTAAATTCCAGAGGTGGCGATGCTGAGGGGAAGCGGAGGTTGTTTTTTTTTTTTTTCCCCCAGGACGCATTTAATTATTTGTGTGTGATGGTTTTAACAACCAAATGAGCCATGCCGGGCAATTAGCGTTATTACCGAGGCTGATGAGAACGATCCGTCATCGTTACCTGACCTTGTTT
This sequence comes from Macrobrachium rosenbergii, assembly GCF_040412425.1. Classification (NCBI taxonomy): domain Eukaryota; kingdom Metazoa; phylum Arthropoda; class Malacostraca; order Decapoda; family Palaemonidae; genus Macrobrachium; species Macrobrachium rosenbergii. The sequence goes on along the minus strand of NC_089761.1, from coordinate 26,649,966 downwards.
ATGGCCGCCAAAGAAAGCTTTTAGGGAGGTTTTTTTTTATTTTTCTCTCTCTTCTCATTTGGTCCCAGAATATATATATATTTTTTTTCCAGGCACGCGAGCTATACACCCCACCCACTGGTGGAATAAGGTGATTAGAAGGAGCAGCATTGGGGTTGATGATAAGGCATAGGAAGAAATAAGGGGATAATAAACAGTGATATTTGTAAAAAAAAAAAAAAAAAAAAAAACGAAATAATTTATTTGTTACATTTTTTACTGTTTAAATGCACGTTGGGAAAATATGGGAATAACCAGTGATGAAAAAATAATCAAATCTTCATTTGTTATAATTTATTTTTATTTTTCAAATGCACTTTGGGAAAATAAGGGGATAATAACTAGTGGTGTTTGTAAAAAACCTAAATCTATCATTTGTTTTTTTAATGCACTTTGAGCAAATAAGGGTATAATAACCAGTGGTGTTTGTAAAAAAAAAGAAATCATTAATTTTTTTTTTTAGTTTTCAAATGCACGTTGGGAAAACAATGGAATACCTAGTGATGTAAAAAAAAATGAAAAACTTAAATTATTCATTTGTTAATTTTTTGAAATACCGGTTGGGAAACGTAACTTAATTTCCTTATTTCTTTAGAAATTGTGAAGCAGAAGAAAATTAAAACGAAAAAACCATAACCATTTTTAAATAATTTTAGAAATTTTCCAAAAGAACGCTCGGGACACATGCTATAATATGCTTAAGATGTCATTCTCACGTTCAAGTGAAGAGCGACGCGGCAGAAAACCGAAATGTGAACAATAGTAGGTGCCCTTTTTGATGGCAAGATCTGTGCCTTTGCGAGAGGTGGCCATAAATTGAGAGCAACTCTTTACCGGTCGTTATTCAGACTCAGGTTGTGAAAGCGAGAGGTAGAAAGAGACAGGAAGAGGAGAGATCGTGATTAACCAACCGTATCTTGAACACCATACGCAAGAAATTCAGTCTGCGTACAGACTCTCTGTCTCTCTCTCTCTCTCTCTCTCTTCAAAACAAGAAAATCAGGCTACCTTCTCTCTCTCTCTCTCTCTCTCTCTCTTCAAAAAAGCAAGAAAATCAGGCTACCTTCTCTCTCTCTCTCTCTCTCTAGATCAAAAAGCAAGAAAATCAGGCTACCTTCTCTCTCTCTCTCTCTCTCTCTCTCTCTCTCTCTCTCTCTCTCTCTCCTAGATCCAAAAGCAAAAAAATCAGGCTACCTCTCTCTCTCTCTCTCTCTCTCTCTCGAACTCCAAAAGCAAGAAAATCAGGCTACGTATCGCCCCTCCCCCCCTCTCTCTCTCTCTCTCTCTCTCTCTCTTAAACCCTACAAGACTCAGCTACAGCCTCGATATCGCCTCTTATCTACAAGAAAAATGAGTCCAATTAACTCCTTATCAGTTGAGGGCCTCGCCGCGTATTTCATCGAGCGCGGTATGCATACGCATATACGCGCAAGTGCAAATATTCATATATGCGAAGAGATATGCATATATATACACACCATCGGCCATACTTTATCTCCATCACGGAGGGGGGCTGGGTGGGGGAGGGGGGCAGCGATATCAGGTTCTCCATCTCGCTACTGTGAGCTCCTTCGAAATCTCTGGCCAGTGAGTTACGTCCGGGTTACGCGGCCTCGTCCAAGCCATTCGTCTTGTCTGAGACTAGTTTAAAAAAAATTTTCGGGTTAGATTAACGAAGAAGAAGAAGAAAAAGAAGGAGGAGGAGGAGGAGGAGGAGGAGGAGGTGAATATTGATTAGAATAGGATGATTAGAAAAATTTAATGGCAATACTGCAAGATCAAAT
>NC_089761.1:26640643-26643143 GCF_040412425.1 Macrobrachium rosenbergii | reverse complement strand
ACCAAGGAGGCCATTGACTTGAAATTCAGTCTTTCAAAGAATACGTTGTTCATTAGAACGAAGTAACAGAAGGTAATGGGAAATAAAAAAAAAAAAACAAGAGATCACTTACAAAAGAAAATAAAAAAAATAGATTAACTAATAACTAAATAAATAGAACAATGTAAGTCAGTTATTAAAATACAAGGAGAACTGTATTAGTTATACATGAAGCCAATGACTAATCTTATTATTATTATTATTATTATTATTATTATTATTATTATTATTATTATTATTATTATTATTATTATTATTGTTCAGAAGATGAAACCTATTCATATGGAACAAGCCCACGCATTGACTTGAAATTCAAGCTTCCAAAGAATATAGTGTTCATTAGTAGTAAGAGGAGATAAAGGGAAATACGAAAAGAACAGATCCCACTCACTTATTAAAAAAGAAAAAAAATTAATAAATTAACAATAAAATAAAAATGTATTAAAATGAAAGGAGAATAGTATCAGGGTAGCAATGCATTGCACCTTCGCTTGCACTTCTGAAAGTGAAGGTAAATAAACACGGAAGTATATTACGGAGAAAGTATTTTTCCTAACTAAAATACGAGCGTTATTAAGCCTTATACTTCCTGTTTGCCTCGGAATTATTTAACCAGGGGCTTATAACAAAATGAAGAGTTTTGTATTGGCAATAGAGTTTAAGCGCTTATTATATTTTCATAAGCATCAAATGCTAAACAGCTCTTCCGATAATGTCATACAACCAAACAGTTATTCCGAAATGTGCAGGAAAATATTGTGCGTCCTGTTTTATGGCTGTTAAACGGTTATTCCATAAGGCCATGCAGTAAAACATTTATACGATAATTTGGAACATTACAATAAATTATACCGTAATGCCATGCAGTCATTTGCGTAATTTTCGTTATATCCGATAACGTGGAAATCGAATTATTTTGCACATTTGCGCATTGTTTGCCAGATTTTTTTTTTTTTAGGTGTGATTAATTTTTTCTTTATTTCATTATCGTGATTTTTCTAAGCTAATGGGTATTGCTTGCAGTGATAATAGTTTTCAATGAATAGTTCTTAAGCTAATTGCGTTGAGAAAATGGACAAATGCAGCATTTCTACTATTTTTGATAAATTGCACTAACAGGCTGTATATATACAGTAAATATATATATATATATATATATATATATATATATATATATATATATATATATATATACTATATATATATATGTGTGTGTGTGTGTGTGTGTGTGTCTGTGTGTGTGTATACAACCTGTTTGTGGCACTTATCAAAAGTAGTAAAATGCTGCATGTCCATTTTTCAATGTAACGAATTCAAGAACTATTCATTGAAACCTATTATCACTGTGGGCACATACTCCATTACCTATATATATATATATATATATATATATATATATATATATATATATATATATATATATATATATATATATATTTATTTATATATATAGTGTATGTGTGTGTCCCGTGAGCAAGCCTCTCTCTCTCTCTCTATCTCTCTCTCTCTCTCTCTCTCTCTCTCTCTCTCTCTATATATATATATATATATATATATATATATATATATATATATATATATATATATATATATATATATATATATACAGTATATACATATATACATACACACACATACATATACATATCAGTGTGAACTCACAAACACCCACGTACATTAACACCTTATGAAAATGCCTCGCAAAATCCAGACCACGTATGTATGTATGTATGTATGTATGTATGTATGTATGCATGTATGTATGTATGTATGTATGTATGTATGTATGTATGTATGTATGTATGTATAACCCCAGATGGAGAACAACAATATTCAGCAGCGCGTGATAACAACTTTCACTCGCATTCAAAAGAGCCACACACACACACACAATGTTTGCATGAATATGGCATATTTATTCATGTACTTATGCACACTCATTTCATTTACATTCATGAACGCTGATGAGCTCATGTTGGAGAACCCCTCTCCTGCGATCTCTCTCTCTCTCTCTCTCTCTCTCTCTTCTCTCTCTCTCTCTCTTCTTCAGCCGGTAAATATTTATATGGAAGCGCAACAGCCAAAAAGGGGAGCTATCAAAGCGAGTCGTTAAAGTCATGAATACATTAAACTTATATTCGGCAATTCGGAAAGCAAATGCTGGGTCCATACGTATAAAATTAAGCCGGGAGGTAATGGCCAAATTAAACCCCCTTCCATGCAGTGCAACACTTCCTCCTCCTCCTCCTCCTCCTCCTCCTCCTCCGCTCATTGGACGAGGGAAAAGATATTCGCGTATTTAAACATGCCATTGATGCCGGCGGTAAAAGCACGCAAGCTGGTTTTAATAATGTATGAGGTATGTAATGATCGCGGGAATGGATTGATCGAGGTTAGAACGATCATAAGAGGAAATGCATGAAGAGGGAAAACTGGCGACTGAATTCGGAGTGTCAGATAG
>NC_089761.1:26618143-26635643 GCF_040412425.1 Macrobrachium rosenbergii | reverse complement strand
ATAATAATAATAATAATAATAATAATAATAATAATAATAATAATAATAATATACAGTTACTTATCAGCTAAGGACCGTAGGCAGATACAGAATCCAGGTACGGTTTGCTAGAAAGGAAGAGTGAACGGAAGTTCTCAATAATAATAATAATAATAATAATAATTGTTAGTAAACAAGTTAAACTGGAGAGAAATTAAAAAATAAACTAATCCTCAGTAATGCACGAAGCCCTCCTATTCCTAATGCATGGAATGGTAAAATACAGTAATTCAGTATTTAGGTTAAGCTCTTCAGCATTATTTTTCTTATTCAAAAGTACTTAATGCATGCCAGAATTGAGCTTCTTTGAAGTAAAAAGCTTCCAAACATCGATTTTAAATAATCCGTCATTTTTCAAATGAAATTTGGATTAAAGCTTATTATTAATAACTTATTATTAATTCCGTAGAATCAATTCGGATATTCGCAGATAATTCTCTGGGGAAAAAGATAGTTGGGGAATATGATTTTTAATACGGCTTAATTCTGTATTCTATGAAAATTTAGTAATCTAGTAGTCTTATATAAGATAGCTTTAACTATAAATATGTCATTCCTTAATTATCACAGTCCTGTTTCAAAGTCTATTACGGGCTTGAAAGGTGTGTGCGTGCGTGCGTGCGTGTGTGTGTGTGTGTGTGTGTGCATGAGAGATAAACGAACGCAAAAAATACTTATTTAAAATTACATACACATATTTTGCTTGTGTGGATTTGCGTGTGTGTACGAGAGAGAGAGAGAGAGAGAGAGAGAGAGAGAGAGAGAGAGAGAGAGAGTCATCATGTGACATACAAATGCTTGTGTGGATTTACGTTTGTGTGTGTGTGTTTGAGAGAGAGAGAGAGAGAGATAGAGAGAGAGATAGAGAGAGAGAGAGAGAGAGTCCGGAGGCATGTGACACACAAAATGCAAAAAAATAATCTCAGTGCACAAAAGAAAGAAAGAGAGAGAGAGAGAGAGAGAGAGAGAGAGAGAGAGAGAGAGAGAGAGAGAGAGAGAGATTCTCGAACCACGGGAATCACATCCCTCCCCCCAAAAACTAAAAAAAAAATAAAAAAGAAGGGGGAAAAATCTAATACCGATTCAAGAAAGGTGACAGACTGTCAATAGACCTACTTCAGCCTGACAGGGGCGTAACATAATCTGGTAAATGTGTAACAAACCGCCGCCTGCCAAAAGACTTTCCTATATTCTTCCTTCCCCTCCCCCACCCTTCCTTTCCCTCCCCCTTCCCCCAGGGCGACTTACACCCTTCCCCTAATATCACCCTACTACACACTACCCCAACACCCTCTTCCCTCCCCCATCAAGGCCTTTCATGAGCACCTGTCAGAGGGATCGTCAGGAGAAAAGCCCAAATTACCTATGGCAGCTGAAGGGCGGATGCCTGACAGCTCTGTTAAGGGAAAGGACTACGCGCGCACGCACGCACACACACGCACGTACGTGAGCATACACACTCACACACACGCGCGCACACGCACGCACACTCGCGTGTACGTAGACGCTCGGAAAGGGGAGCAGAAAGTGGATGTCGATAGGGAGAGATGAAGGTTGGGGTGGGGAGCAGATGATGATGATGATGATGATGATAGTGGTGATGATGATGATAATGATGATGATGATGATGAGGGGTAGGAAAAGAAGGTCAGTGGAGTTAGGGGAGAATGTAATAGACTGCAGCAAAAGGGAAAACAAATTTTGATGGAACGAATTAGGACGGACACTTGGCGCAGATGAAGCAAATGACATTTCCGATTAAAGAAGAAGAAAAAAAAAGATGAAAGAAAATGGATGAAAAAAACGGAACGCTCGTTTTCTGTTTTATTTTTTTTATTGAGTAAATATGTGAGTGAAGGAAATGATCTAGATGGGTTACTCTAATTTTATCTATTTAGCCTTGTATTATCAAAGATGTATCTAAAGAAAATATGCTTTGGCCGTGAAGATCGTCTGAAATATCCGTAATTGCAACATCATTGATGCAAGTGATTTTTACCTTGGTGATTCATCAATATTTTTATGAGAGTCTTTTCTCATTTTGTTTTAGTTTATTTTTTAAGTAAACATATTTGATATATATATATATATATATATATATATATATATATATTGTATATATATATATATATATATATATATATATATATACAGTATATACTATATGTATATGCATTTATATATATAATATATATATATATATATATACTATAGTATATATTTACTGTATAAAACAACCCATTTAACACATTTAAGGTAAAGTGTATCTACCCCAGCCGGGATTCGAACCTGGGCCTTTTGTGCAGAACTGTAGATACAGCAATAGAAAGCCTACTTGACCATTGAGAGACAGGGAGAGAGAGAGAGAGAGAGAGTTATTTACACAATGTAATTAATAATAATAATAATAATAATAATAATAATAATAATAATAATAATAATAGTAATAATAAATAGATTTTCACCAAATTCGACAATCTGTTCACTGAACAAGAGCCCGTGCCGGCACCATTCAGGCTAAACCAAAAAAAAAAAAAAAATTTTTCTTTGTCTATCGACTCAAAACCTGTTTTCCTGAAGTTGCTGGTTTGCACTGTCATGTATTATTGTCCCTATCTTGCAACCTTTGTTAAAGTAATTTGCAGTTAGCAGTATTTCTTTTTATTTACCGTATTAAATAGCCCAAAAATTTCAGTAACCAAGAGTTACAACAACCAAAGAATTACAATAACCAAGAATTACAACAACCAAAGAATTCTAATAACCAGGAAATACAACAGTAAAAGAATTACAGTAACCAAGAATTACAACAACCAAAGAATTACAATGACCAGAAAATTACCATAACCATTACAAAATCAAATAATTACAGTAACCAAGAATTACAGCAACCAAAAAATTACAATAACCATGAATTACAACAGGCAAAGAATTGCAATAACCACGAATTACAGCAGCTAAATAGTTACAATAACCATGAATTACAACAGTCGAAGAATTACAATGACCAAGAAATAAAACAATAAACGAACTACAATAATCATGAATTACACCCACAAAAAATTACAATAACCATGAATTACAACAACTAAATAATTACAATGACCAAGAGATACAACAAAAGAATTACAATAACCACGAATTACAACAACGAGAGAATTACAATAACCAGGAATTACAACAACCAAAGAATTACAATGACCAAGAAATACAACAACAAAAAGAATTACCATGACCACGAATTACAGCGACAAAATAATGACAATAATCACGAATTACAACAACAAAAGAATCACTATAACAAAGAATCACAGCGACCATAAAATTTTTACCTCAACCATCTTAAACCAAAGATTCCCGAGCCATTTTTAATCTCTTCTCCACCTGAATTTCACAGAATGGCCTCACAGCGCAGATAGCATGCAATATCTACATCATACAATATTTTATAGCGCGATTGATTCATTCGTTTGTCTGAAAAGGTCTCGGGCGATGTAGCGCTAATATTTCAACCTGGAGCCAATCCGAGAGGTTAACCTGTCACTCCCCGTTGCTTAATTCAAAACTTTAATTCTCTCTCTCTCTCTCTCTCTCTCTCTCTCTCTCTCTCTCTCTCTCTCTCTCCCGGCAGATCGACCAAATGACATTTCGAAAGGTCGCTTTTGTGAAGGTAAAAGGAGGCAATTAGGAGCGACTTCGCTTGAATAAAATTGAATAAAGTTGAGAAGTCATGGTACATGATGTGATTGTCCACAATGTATCGTTTGTTAATGATATTTGATAACAATGACAGTTGAGCAGGTGGTGTGTGCCATGTGTGTGTGTGTGTGTGTGTATATATATGTGTATATATATAACCATATATATATATATATATATATATATATATATATATATATATATATATAGATGTATATATGTGTGTGTATGTATATATGTAAATTGTATTATATACATATATATGTATCTTTTTATGTATATATATAATATGTATATATATATATATATATATATATATATATATATATATATACATATATGTATATATAAATAGATAAATATATATGTATATATATATGATATATAGATAGCTGATAGATAGACAGATAAAAAGAGAGAGGAGAGAGAGAGAGAGAGAGAGAGAGAGAGAGAGAGAGAGAGAGGGTTATGTGAATCACACAATGAAACAGGTGATAGGCGAAGGCAACTGATTCCTCTTTGTTAAGAGGAAACCAGAAATAGAGTTGATGAAACAAGAGGCACTCGGAGGTGTGATTCTGCTACATTTATTCCTGATGAAAGCATTACCAAAAGGATGCTTCCTTAAATATTCGTATATGTTTGTAGACCTGTTATTGCTTTGATGAATACTGCCCAAAAATGGAAAACTGCAGTATCAGCAAAATTTTCGAAAATGAGATATACAACCTATTGGGCTCGTGAAGTTAACTACAGTTTCAGAACGATTCTTCAATGCTTTCCACGAGTATTTATGGGGTCCCATTTGCAGTCTCTGCAAAATCAGTAGTAAGGCAATGGAGTATCTTCCATTTTTCTCAGTTTTGTATTTTTTGCAGGTACTGCAGTCATCCATTTTAGGGCAGAATACTATTTTTAAGAAGACTTTCACATGTAAACTATTTCACCTAATTGCAATTTTAATAACAGGCAGATATAATGAAAGCTATTATTCTTTTTTTATTTACTTTTTATTGACAGATATGAAAGTCTCATCACTTGGAAAAAGGTTGGAAAAGGTTGGCTGGTGGTTGGCACAGATGAAGCTGGGTTTATGCCAGCATAGGCCCTTAACCAAAGGCATTCCCTATGTGATTTACGGCACAAGAGTGTCAAAAGAAATATGAGGTCTAGTGTGGACCTTTGAGCTCTGCCCAAGCTACAGGGAATTGAGAAGGCGCAGAGGATTGATTTAACAACGGTTAGTCTATTTGTAAACAATATAAATAAAATATTAAGAAAAACAATTATTTTCTCTGATAGCATATTCTATTTAATATATATATATATATATATATATATATATATATATATATATATATATATATATATATAGATATATAGATATATATATATATATATATATATATATATATATATATATATATATATATATATATATATATATATAATACATTATATGATAGTTGGTACTATTTGCTCATAGTTATCATGACTGTAATCATCATTATTAATGATAAATAAATTATTGCTTCCCTGATGACAAAAATCTAAAGAGACGTCTTATTGAGCTAAGATTTCATTACTGTCTTCAGTAACCTCAGATACGGAGAATAAAGAACATTTAAAGATTACACGTGGTAAAATGAAAGTATCTTATGTTGATTTTAACGAAAGCCAAGAAATTACTTCATTGTCAATAATAGTCTAAGATTTTATCTCCTTTTTGTTCCTTTCTTGTCCTGAGACCGTTTCCAAAGAGTAAATTGAAAATCAGGACGAAGAGAAATGACGTTTTAAAATTGATTAAAATATTAATTAGAGAAACATCTCTGAGACAGGTGTTTAAACAACATCTACAGATCAGGTTCGCCCGACAGTCGTTCACTGAGTCACCTCCCCCCACCCCCAACCCTAACACCCTCCCCGCTACACTTTATTATGAAAACGCGCCAAGTCCCGCCACGCCGGTCAACGGAGAAAAGGCGTTCTGACGGGTGTAACGTCAATTGTTTACATCCAGGCGCAACGCACGCTGGGAAACATGACCTCAGCCGCGGGATATGCGTGTAAAGATTTCATGGGTGGCCTACCCGTCGCCCACCTCACCCCCAAGCCCCAGGAGTCCCCCGGCACAATTCTGATTTCGCTTTCCTCCGCATGGAGGACAAGGGAGCGACTCCGGTTTGTGAAAATAGAGGATACGTTTTCTTTTTAGCAGCAAAGTGCTCCTTTCTAACACTTATTTTTTATAGAAAATCCCTTTGGTTAAAGTTGGTAGAGGCCCATAGGCCCTGGATTGAGGAGTGGAGACGAATATTTTCTATATACATACACAGACACTAACTCTCTCTCTCTCTCTCTCTCTCTCTCTCTCTCTCTCTCTCTCTCCTGTCTGTATACACATACAAACACACGCATACACATACACAAACACACACACACACACATATATATATATGTATATATATATATTATATATATATATATATATATATATATATATATATATATATATATACATAATGATTGTTGCTTTTATATTTGCGGTATATATTTTCAGAAACCATACACCCACTACAACCAAAAAAACAACATGGCTTACAACACCAGAGAGGCCATCTGACGGTAAATGTTATAAGAGAGACAGGGCAGAGGTCATCCGTATATTAGTGTAAACTTCCCCCGGTCCCAGCGAGAACAGCACCGACAACAGCACCCACAAAAGCAACAGCAGCAAAAGCAACAGGAACAACAGCCCAGAAACATGTTCCGTATCTCGAATGGCTCCCCGGAGACTCTTAACTTTTATCTTGGGGATTAGAATCAGCACTTCTGGAGTCATGAAAACCTGGCCGAGTTGTGCTGGCTGCTGATCCCCGCCGGTAAACCACAAGATTTGGGTGCTTTGTACAGATTAAAACGACGGTATGGGGGCTTTGCTCGCTCGCTCGCTCTCTCTCTCTCTCTCTCTCTCTCTCTCTCTCTCTCTCTCTCTCCTCTCTCTCTCTCTGCCTTTTTCTCAGGGCTATCTAGCCATACATTCTCAAGAGATTTACCGTTCTTTCTCTCTCTCTCTCTCTCATACACACACACATACAACACACCCCATATTTAATTCATAGTATTTTGTATTACAAGAGATTAAATCCTCTCTCTCTCTCTCTCTCTCTCTCTCTCTCTCTCTCTCTCTCTCTCTCTCTCTCTCATACACACCCCATATCCAATTCATAGTATTTTGTATTACAAGGAATTCCTCTCTCTCTCTCTCTCTCTCTCTCTCTCTCTCTCTCTCTCTCATACACACACACATACCCCATATCTAATTCATAGTATTTTGTATTAAAAGGAATCTCTCTCTCTCTCTCTCTCTCTCTCTCTCTCTCTCTCTCTCTCTCTCTCTCTCTCATGCCACACCCCCATATCAATTCCACAGTATTTGTATTACAAGGAATTTCTCTCTCTCTCTCTCTCTCTCTCTCTCTCTCTCTCTCTCTCTCTCTCTCTCTCTCTCTCTCATACACACACACACACACACCCATATCTAATTCATGAGTATGTTGTATTACAAATTTCTCTCTCTCTCTCCTCTCTCTCTCTCTCTCTCTCTCTCTCTCTCTCTCTCTCTCCCATACACACCCCATATCAATTCTACTTAGTATTTGTATTACAAGAATTCCTCTCTCTCTCTCTCTCTCTCTCTCTCTCTCTCTACCCCTCTTTCTCTCTCTCCTCCTCTCCTCTCCCTTTTACACATACCCCATATCTAATTCATATTTTGTATTACAAGGAATTTCTCTCTCTCTCTCTCTCTCTCTCTCCTCTCTCTCCTCTCTCTCTCTCTCTCTCTCTCTCTCATCCACACATCCATATCAATTCACAGTATTTTTGTATGACAAGGAATCTCCTAATTACTCTCTTCATTACTTTCTAGCTTGGTTCAAAGCATCAAACTTCCCTCTCTATTTCAAATTCATGAATATACTGAAAATATTTGCAAGCAAAAAACATTCTCTGAGTATCATCATTTTGTTTGCAATTTGTGAGGTTTTTTCCACTCTTTCTCTCTCACATCCCAACTACTTTTACCTTAATGAAATTCTAATTAATAAACTGGTAAAGAGTCCTTCATTTTTCACGATAACGATACGAAGCGACGGCAGATTTTCATTTCTTAAAACGTCAGAGACTTGAAAATTAAAAGAGAGAAAATATCGCGGATGTTATTAAGCGCTGGAGGGTAAAATGTTAGTCGCCGGTGGTAAAACTGATGGCAGTTTCCGGTGAACTTTGTAAAATGTGCAAATCGTATCGAATTTTCTATTGCTCTTTTATTACTCTTTTTATTCTCTTTTATTTCGCTTTTGTTAAATCCGCGGCCTTACGTCAACTCACCAAATTAATCTTTTAAAAAAAAAAACCATTAGCTGGTGAAACATGAGATGGTGTAAGTTTTGAAAAAAATAGAATGAAAAGAATTGGTTTGCGCGTGATGAAAGTAAAACAAAAAACAAAAAATACTATAAATGGAATAAATTAAGATCGAATGATTAAGATCGAATGATTCCTGTGGTTTGGAGACAACCTTTCAAAAATTTTCAAAAAACTAAATCAAAATCCGATGACCCATGTGGTGGCAGTAGATCTAAAAAAAAATACAAAATACAAAATGGAAAGAATGCTAGATAAAGGTTTTTTTTGTGGTATAGGCAGTCGTTAAGAATACAGAGAATACAAAAAATATATAATAACAATATGCAAAATGTAGACGAATAGACGGAGAATTATGTGGTGGCGGCCGTCTCACGAATACATGAATTTGAAACGAAAAATAATAAAACGAAATATATAACAACAGATGCATCCCGTGGCTGCAGTAACCTTGAGAAACACAGTGATGAAAACAGAATGTAATTAAATAAAGAGCTATTGGGTAACCCCTGTGGTAGTGGTAGTCTTCAGGAGAAAAGGGAAAAACAATAAAAAATAAACGGATAGGAAGCGGTTGGCTCCCGTTGAGAGAGAAGTCATAATAATAAGAATGAAATGAAAATAAATTCTAAGAAAATTAAAGAAAATATGACACAAAACGAAGTATTAGTTGATGATGCCTTACTTTTTGGCAGTAATCTAGAGAAAACATAAAAAATAAAAATAAAATACATAAAAATACAACGTAAAAAATTATTATTATTATTATTATTATTATTATTATTATTATTATTATTATTATTATTATTATTATTCAGAAGATATACCTATTCTTATGGAATACGGCGTTCCTTTGAAAGAAACTACAGAAGATAACAGGAAACAGAGAGGAAAATTAAACAAGTACAAGGAACCTTTGATGTTCTATTTGTACAACATCCTCAGGAAGACCGTTCCACAGCCCAAACGTGAGAGGAATAAAAGTTAAATATATAAAAATATAATATAAAAAAATAGTTAGTGGATGACTCATGTTTCCCCCTTGTCGTACTACACCACGAGTCAAGTCGTAAAGTTCATCCATCGGGTCGTTTCGGTGGTCGTAGGAAACTAAGCCCTGTCTCTCGATGTAGAGTCGTTATTTCCTTTCAATTGTCTTAACATTAAATGCTATCATGTTGTGACTGTGTGTGTGTTTTGTACATATATGTACGTGCATATATATATATATATATATATATATATATAGCATATATATATATATATATATATATATATATATATATATATATATATATATATATGAATATAATATATATATACATACTTATATTATGTTATATATATATGCACATATATATTTATATATATATTATATATATATATATATATATATATATATATATATATATATATATTGTCTCATATTTACATGGGCTGTCCAAGAGCAAGAGTCATTCTGGCATAAGGCCGGCTTAGACTAAAAGAAGCAGTTAACTTACACTATTTTATACAAGTACGAGAGTGAAAACATAAAATATGCTGAGTATTCTACACTTTCAAGAATGATACTTATCAACTTACTCTGTCAGTGTCTGGACCCCATTGCCACTTGGACTAGATCGCAAAAGTTTGTTGCAAGTTTCAGTAACTCTCATATCATAATCCCATTAACGTCAACATGACCGCTCTCTGATCCTGGATTGGAATCTGAAGGAGCTAATATATAATATATTGTGACAGAGATCAATATTGAATGTTCAATTCACTTTTCTTCAAGGCTGATAACTACTACGAGCTGGCCGATGTACATAATCTGGATAAGAGGAAAAGCAATCGGCCAGCTCTTAGCAGATATCAGCCTTGAAGGAAAGAGAATAGTAAGAAGAATTGAAAAGATCTTGTATAAAATCAATTCCACTCATTCTGATATACTTTTTAACAGAATAATAATAATAATAATAATAATAATAATAATAATAATAATAATAATAATAATAATAATAATAATAATAATAATAATAATAATAATAATAATAATAAACTCAAAATAAGAAGGATATGGAATGTGCCAGTGGAAATTGTACTTTTAATGCTGAGGAACACTAGGCACACGATCCCAAGATCCCTGGAAAGGAATCTTGGAAAACTAGATGCCGAAGTAGCTCCAGGACTCATGCAGAAGAGTGTGCTACTAGAAACAGCACATAGTGGAGAAAATGATGGACTCCTCCAGGGGCGGGATGCAACCTGAACCCGCACTATAAAAAAACACCCAGTCGAATAGGATGACGGTGACAGACCAAAAAAAAAAAAGAAAATAATAATAATAATAATAATAATAATAATAATAATAATAATAATAATAATAATAATAATAATAATAATAATAATAATGCCACAACACTTCTTGGAGAAATACAAAAAATTGCAATATCAACCACCTTAAAGCTAAGATCAAATACCAAACGCAGGTCAAAGATAGAAACACGATGGCTCTAAAAATCTCTTAACCACTCAAAATAAAAGTTAAACTTCCTTAAAAAAAATGCTTTTTGCTTGCGTTAAAAGATTTGATAAGCAGTCTTCGTAACCATTTTTAGTAACCAGACTATATAAACTATTTATTATTTCTATGTAATATCGTTTGGAAGAGTTGTTGGAATACTTTCTGTACGACCAATAGAAAGCATCCTACTCAAAATCGAACTGTTAAATTTGTAAGATTGGAAATTCGTCCTAATTGCGACAGAATTTCTAACAGAAACTAAATTTATTTTCTGCATAATGTCAGACTTTTTTTTTTTTTTTTTGCCTGTTTCGTAGCGACATTTAAAATTCACAAAAACGATAATCATAATGAAAATAAATTTCCGTAATAATATAATGTTAATATTGAACAAAAAATTCAATCAGTTAAAGAACGTAAATAGGTGAATTAACGTTAGATGCTCATTTGCATGTGCTTTACCCCTGCAACAGTAGCAGAACTAAAAAAAAAAAAAACTAGCATAGTTAGCCATCGAGGTTATGCTAATCTAAGGAATAGCTAAAGGATTAGCTGAAGAATTAGCGCATTTCTAAGCAGCTAAAACGAATAAAAACGAGGGGTTGGACAATCAAGGTCCGTGTTAATTAAAATCAAACGCAGTCCTGATGCCATATCCCACGTGTTTTGGGTAATTAAGTGGTTCCTCCCTGATCTCCCAGCTTGTTTTTAATCTAATCGCAGATGAGGTTACCTTGTTCGAGGTGGAATTAATTGCTTACTAACAACACCTAACCAGGCAATGAGTTCGTCTTGGGACAAGCTGATGTTCACCTCAGGACACGTCTCCGGGATGGTTCTTGATTCGTCCTTGATATTATTAAGATTAAGATAAGATTTCGGAGGGATTTTTTTGTTTCTTGGAAATTGAGTTTTTTTTTTTTTTTTTTTACTTTAAGTCAGCCGGAGATTCTCGGAAAGTGAGAATAGTTATCCGTGGGTAGGATGAGTATAATTTAGATGAAATGCTGTAAAAAAGGGGGGGGGGTTGCGGTTAAGTTTATGTACAGTTGAGAAAACAGACACACCCATTAAATTCAGGACTGCTGAATGCACAGATAAAATGACCTCATGCCCTACACTTATGCTGAAAGTGTGCCAACATGCAAAATATGCAACGCCAATTTACAAACACCTTCTCACTGTAAGTAAACCCTTCCAAGGATTTAAGTGGTCAACTTTTCAGATGTAGAAGATAAATTGTTTTTCAGATTCAGTGATGTCAGTGAAAGGAGCATTCTAAAAAAAAATTTTTGGAACCTATAAGTTAAAAGGCTGAAGTGAGTGTTTAAACCACATGGCTGCGGCGAATATAATCGAGTGATTCTTTACTTACGACTAATTTCACAAAATAAATAGATACCCAAGTTTTCTAATCAACTCAAGATTACGATAGAAATGAAATGGATTCCTTCGAAAGCGCTGAAAAAAAAATTTTATTGCAAAATATTGTATTATTATTACAAACACTTTGCAATCATTTCTGTTGAACAAACTATTCTGATTTTTGTCCTCGAGTGA
This sequence comes from Macrobrachium rosenbergii, assembly GCF_040412425.1. NCBI lineage: Eukaryota > Metazoa > Arthropoda > Malacostraca > Decapoda > Palaemonidae > Macrobrachium > Macrobrachium rosenbergii. The sequence goes on along the minus strand of NC_089761.1, from coordinate 26,623,405 downwards.
GGGACGTCGATTATAATAATACCAGGTACTGAACAAGAAGCGGGTATTGGCTGCGCAGCTCAACGGACTCGCCCGAAACGCGGGACTCGCATCCGCGCACCAAATCTCCTCACTCACTCGTTTGCGGATAATGATTACAACCCCATAACCTCGTTTTAGAGGTCGGTTTCCGAGTTTTGTGGTTGTTCGAGTTGTTATTGAAGTCTGCGGAGAGATTCCCAATTGGCTATCTGGAGTTAACGGCTGCCGGGATCGCGTTTCCCTGTTGTTTTAGCTATAAAGACGATGCTGGCACAAACACGTGTTGTTCGGCGGTGTTTTGGCGTTTCTTGTTATGTATACGGGCGTCCTTATCCCCTCCATTAGCTATTAATGACAAATTGGCATTTTTAGATCGCCCTGATTGTCACTGTCGCGGTCCCAGAAACTTCATGGTAATCTTTGCTCTCCTAAAAAACACAGCGCTCTTGAGAAAATCACGACACAAGACCCCGTTTTTCTTTATATAAAAATTAACTTCTATCATATTCGTTTAAGTTAAAAAAACAAAAAAAAGACTTACGGAACATTGATTTAAAGTCTTGTGAATTTATTGTCTCATTTTACCTAAATCGTAACTTTCAGTCTTAAGTTAAAGGAACTCTTCAGTCTTAAATTGGAGGAAATCACTTTTTGTTAATCTTCTTTTTCTTGCCATTCTTCGGGACTGGGTCAGATAAGGGCATTATTAGGCCGGACTTCGGGTTAATAAAAGGAAAAAGGTTTAGGATCAAGCAGGATAACGGCGGAATACAGAAGGAGTTTCAAATGCATGAGCTAAAATTAACAGGAGGATACTGGCTGCAATTGGGTAAAACCATTGCACTGCCAGCCAAGAGTATATGAATAGAAAGAACGATCGAGTTCTCTATGTGTGTGGTATTGATCAGTGTATACCCATAAAATTCCAGATTTTGTAGGTTAGTACAGTTCGCATTTCAGAAAAGAGATTGAAATCATATTTATTGCATGTGAACATATATAAAAATATATATACATATATATATATATATATATGTGTGTGTGCATGTATATATATATATATATATATATATATATATATATATATATATATATATATTATATACACACATATATATATATATATATATATATATATATATATATATATATATATATATATATATATATATACATATATAATAGAGAAGAAGAGACTTCATATCCTAAGTAACTTCAAAGAAAATGTGTAACAGAAGTGAATGATTTGTTGTTGTGCAGGGATGGTTCGATATGCTGTTGATCAGTATTCAGTGTGGGTGTATAAAACAGCTTGTGCCGCGGAATTTTCTGCAGAGGAGGTTTATCAGCAATGAAGAAGTTAGAGAGTAAATTGGCTTTATTAATCCTAAATGACCATGTCCCAATGCCATTCAGTTTTATGTATGTATATATATATATATATATATATATATATATATATATATATATATATATATATACATACATAAATAAGGCAAAATCCAATGAAGAGAAAGAAGAAACAATGGAATAGTTTTTGTCTTTATTTATATATTCATCACATTCCATATTTTCATTGATTCATTACCATAATTATGCATATATAATACACACATATATATATTATATATTATATATATATATATATATATATATATATATATATATATATATATATATATATACTATATATATACATGTGAAGAGTGATTTGTGTAAAGCGTGTTTATATGCATCGTATTGAAAAGCCATTCTGCTCTCCAAAACCGTGACTGAAAACTCTCTACAGTCAGAGCAAGATATTTACGACCCCATTCTTCCCAAAACATCATTCTGCTCGAAAGACACTTTGACTCCTTCGAGTTCAATTGACTGTTGTTGATTCGTCGACTCCATGACTGCTGACATCTTTATCGTAAAGTCGAAGTCCGAAGGAGGGTCCCCGGTTATAATATAAGGCCGTTGAATGCGCGAATCGACGTCGACAGACATCGGAAAGTTAAGTTCGCCGAATGCCAAAAAAAAGGGGGGGGATCTCGAGGAATTCCAGCGACACAAAGCGAGATAAATTATGTATAATTCCGCAGTCGCTTGTTATCGTCATCGCCATGAATATCGCTGACGTCCCGTTCATAAATTTCTCGCCCGTTTTCCTTTCTTTAGGAACCCGCCGGAATGCTCGAAGAGAGCCACCGAAAACATCGTATATAATGGCAGCCCTATGTTCTCCTGATGGCTCGCTAGTATGCAAATGCCGCTATTTATTGCTAGTTGCGCTATTATCGCGCGGTGACTGATGGTTATTGGCCTCTTAAATATTAATGTTCTGTAGCTTGAACGTAGTCATTGTATAAACTTATGTAGTCGTTTGTTTAAGTTATGCCGGAGGCATTGTCACTGAATGGGGTTATGGGAGTGCTGTAGTCGTCGTTACGACCCAGACGCCGAGTTATTGTTATTCAAAAGCGCCCGATCCCTTTTCTCCCTTGCTGCCTTGCTGCCTCGTACTGCTGCTGCTGCTGCTGCTGCTGCAGCTGCCTTCCATCGCACTGCATGTGCTTGCCGCATGCTTGCTTGCTTGCTTACTTGGCTTGCTTAGCTTACTTACTTGACTGCTTTTTTCCTCCCTTACTGCCTTACTGCCTTGTACTACCGCTGCAGCTGCCTTCCCTCGCATTGCATGTGCTTGCTAACATGCATGCTTGCTTTCTTAGCTAGCTTAGCTTACTTACTTAATTGCTTTTTTCTTCCCTTGCTGTCTTACTGCCTTATACTACCGCTGCAGAAGCCTTCCCTCGCATTGCATGTGCTTGCTGCATGCATGCTTGCTTGGCTTGCTTACTTGATTGCTTGCTTGAATGCTTGCTTGGCTTGCTTATTCTCATGGCCAGAAGTCACTGCCTTATACTATCGCTGCAGCTGGTTTCCCTCGCATTGCATGTGCCTGCCACATGCTTGCTTGCTTGCTTGCTTGGCTTACTTGCTGGCTTGCTCGCTTGCTTGTTTGGCTTCATTGCTTGACTTGTTCACTTTCTTTGCCAGAAGTCACCCTTCTCCATCTGTGAAAATCAATGCCTTCTTACTGCTGCTGCCTACCCTCACACTGCATGTGCTTGCCGCTTGCTTGCTTGCTTGCTTGGCTTGCTTACTCTCTTGGCCAGAAGTCTGTGGAAATCTATACCTTCTTCCTGCCTTACTATTCTGCCTTCTCTCGCATTGTATGTGCTTGCCGCATGCTTGCTTGTCTTGCTTAGGTTGATTTCTTGCTTGATTGTCTGATTGCTTGCTTACTTTCTTTCTTTACCAGAAACCACCCTTCTCTATCTGTGAAAATCAATGCCTTCTTACTGCCTTATACTTCTGCAGCTGCTTTCCCTCGCATTGCATGCGACTGCCCCTTGCATGCTTTCTTGGCTCTCTTGATTGCTTGCTTGATTAGCTTGATTGCTTGCTTACTTTCTGGACCAGAAGTCAGGCTTCTCCATCTGAGGAAATCAGTGGCTTCCTCGTTTGTATTTCTCTGTACGAGCGATATCTTTATTCTTCGATGAAAACATTCCAATTTTTAGTTTTCTGTAAAGAAAAACTGTTGTGCCGGCTTTGTCTGTCCGTCCGCACTTTTTTCTGCCCGTCTTCAGATCTTAAAAACCACTAAGGCTAGAGGGCTACAAATTGGTCTGTTGATCATCCACCCTCCAATCATCAAACATGCCAAATTGCAGCCCTCTAGCCTCAGTGGTTTTTATTTTATTTAAGATTAAATTTAGCTATAATCGTACTTCTAGCAGCGATATAGGATATGCCACCACCGGGTCGTGGTTAAAGTTTCATGGGCCGCGGCTCATACAGCATTATACCGGGACCACCGAAAGATAGATTTGTTTTCGGTGTCCTTGATTATACGCTGTAGCGGCTATACAGAAACCTCGATTGCACCGAGGAAACTTCGGCGCATTTTTTACTTGTTTATTTATTTTCCCAGTACTCTTGTAAGAGTGTTCACTGTTATTCTTTTGCTCACTGAAAATAACAGATCTAAATGTTCCTTCCTGCACCGTTTATGGAGAACTGAGAACGTTTTAATTCCTCAGGCTAAATGATGTAATGAAAATTTTAAATGACGTATTGAAATTGTAAATGAAGTTCGCTCCCTATTGTCTCTGAAATTTCAAAGCTACTCGATGCCTAGTGCTTCTGAATGAAAAAACTCTAAAAAGTTACTCGCTCCCTATTTGACTTTAAATATATAAAATTTTAAAACTACTCGCTCCCTGTTGCCTTTCAAAACATAAAATTCAAAAGCTAATCGCTCCCTATTGTCTTTAAATATGTAAAATTTTGAAGTTGCTCGTTCCCTATTGCCTTTGAAAAAATAAAATTTCCAATGCTACTTACTCCCTATTATCTATAAAAACAAAAAGTTTTGAAGCTGCACGCTCCCTATTATCTTTAAAAATGAACAGTTTTAAAGCTACCCGCTCTTTATTGTCTTGAACACATAAAATTTTAATAAAAGGTCTTATTGCATCATTACTATTCTTGCAATAAATACAATGATTATTATTATTATTATTATTATTATTATTATTATTATTATTATTATTATTATCATAACAAAACTGCATATGACAACACGGACATTGCTCAATAGGTGAAACTGCCATTGCGAGAAAAAAGACGATGACTGCACCCCTTCTCCTGCGACGCCATTTGTTCAGCTCAAGTTTTACGTCTCCGATAAATACGGAGGTAAGAATGTGAAAGAGTCCCATTCTTTCCTATTCTCCAACGCCCTAAGCCCTCTTCCATAGAAGGCTTTCTCCAAAGCGGCGAAATTCCTACGATTTACTCTAATTCTCTTTTTCTTTCCCCCCCCCACCACACTTTCTTCCTTCGTTTGTTTTTCCTTCATTCTCTTTTAATTTCTTCTCTTATTCCTTCGTCTGTTCATTTTCCTTCATTCTTTTGGATCTTCTTCCTCTATTCTTTTAGGTAGTTTTCCACTTCACAAGAGTCTGTTTCTTGTTTCTTTTTATTCATTCTTCTGTTCCTTTTTCTCTTCTTCCATTATCACAGTCCCTTCCTTTTCCCTAATTCTCTGTCTGTTCGTTAGTTCTCTTCGTTTCTCGCTTTTTCCAGTTCAGTGTGAGGCTTTGATTTTGTAATTCTCTGTTTCATTTCTTCTATTCCTTCCTCGTTTCCTCCGTTACGACAAAATCCATTGCTTTTCTATATCCTTTC
>NC_089761.1:26595643-26610643 GCF_040412425.1 Macrobrachium rosenbergii | reverse complement strand
TCTCTCTCTCTCTCTCTCTCTCTCTCTCTCTCTCTCTCTCTCTCTCTCTCTCTATGTACTGGGAATTCTTAGTTTTGATGGCATAATTTTTCGCATGGCGAAATAATAGGGCTATTGATTAACTCAAAAGTGTAATTTTTTTTTTTTTTTTTTTTTTTTGACATATCAGATGGCTAGAAGTGGAGAAAAGTTAAATCTCGAAGGTGATTTTGAGGACAAAGCTCCACCAGCTTTTCCAGGCCTCATTTTGACCCACTGCCAAGAGAGAAAAAAAATATTATCTGCGACCAAATCTCAAAAATTCATAATGATATGCCACTGGTATGTTCCCGTTGGTGGGTTACCAACCAGACGAAAAAATTTGTATTAAGTAACCTAGAAAAAAAAAATAGAAAAAGAGCTTTATTAGAAGTTAAGATAGGAAAGAGGTAATGTAATACCGTTAGGGAGAGAGAAAAAAAAGGCGTTAATTTTCATTAGTCGCCTTCCGAAAACTACATAGAACTTTCTCTTAAAAGTCGTCTAAAAGGAAAATAATTTATTTTGTTCTTCAGAGATACTGGCGCGCCTTATCACCCAGAGTATTCGGTTCGTTGATATCATGTTGCAATTTATAGTAATTAACTCCCGTATAAAAAAAAAAGCGATTAAAAGCCTCTCTATAAATGAGCACATTCTTTATAGTTTATCTTAGAAACGAATAAAGCATAAATAGCAGACCACATCAGTATACAATCCTTGTTTCCCAAACAGCTAAGAGGAATTAATGGGCCAAAATTTAACAGCACTTTATACCAGCAGACACCCATTCTACCCTACAATGGAAAACTGCAGTATCTGCAAAATTTTCGAAATTGAGATATCCCACCTACTGGGCTCGTGAAACACTAACACACAGGTTACTGCAATTTCAGAATGATTCTTCAATGCTTTCCACGAGTATTTAGGGGGTCCCATTTGCCGTACCTACAAAATCAGTAGTAAGGCAAGGGAGTATCTACCAATTTTCTCAGTTTTGTAGTTTTGCAGATACTGTAGTCTTCTATTTTAGAGCAGCACTGGCGTCGTAAACAGACACACACACACACACAGAGAGAGAGAGAGAGAGAGAGAGAGAGAGAGAGAGAGAGAGATAAACGTAACTGAAAGGAACCAGTTATATGGTGAGTATAATGGTCTCAATTAAATCTTACCTTAAACAAAGACCTGCTGCTTCTATTTGTACTGGCGAACGGAATACCTTCTATAAACTGGTTTGGCCTCTCGAAAGCCCTTATAGTTGTACCCTCCACTTAACAATTTCGACGCCGCTCATGCGCAGATGCGACCATTCGATCATGCGACGGGTGGACCATTTTCTGAAAGTAAAATATGGTAAGAAACATGATAAATTCATATGATAAAGAAATCATAGTTTCCTTGTTGGAAGACCGTAAAATCTGTTATTGATTACTACTGATGTTGTGATTTCATACTTTTTTTTAGTATTTTGTTTAAGCTTAGTTACTGAGGATTCAAAGTTTCTTAGGCAGACTGATTACAAAAAAATTTATATATCAATAATATTACCCTTATGCTTCAAAATCATCATGAATATTAATAAAACGCCGAGTTATTTTTTATGATCATTCCTATTTTCATACTAATCCAGACTTACGTTTGTACTTGTCTTAGACGAAAAAGAATCCTATATTCAATCAACTCACACTCCTTATATTACCACGATAGTTGATAACAATGTGGGCCTTGGTACTGATATATAAAGGAAATCTTTGTGGTACTGAAATATAAAAAGATTTTGACGAGAGAAAAGGAAGAGTGATGACCGTAAAAAGGTTATCTTGATAACATTGATGTATTTTTTTTTTTTTTGACGACAGAAAAACAAGAGGGATATCTAACAACAGCAACAACAACAACAAAAAATTGAGTCACGAAAGTTCATAATATCATGGAGCAACAAAAACAAGCGTTGTTATATGTATTACGTCTATTGTAACTGTGCAATCTAACTACATAAAAAATGAAATTCATAAAAGCTCATTATATTTGAATCTATGAAAACAAACATTTATACGTATTATGTCTATTGTAACTTTTTGTACCTGTGCAATCTAACTACTTAAAAAAAGAAATTCATAAAAGCTCATTATAATCTGAAGCTATGAAAACGAACAGTTATATGTATTATGTCTATTGCAACTTTTTGTAACTGTGCAATCTAACTACATAAAAAAAGAAATTCATAAAAGCTCATTATATTTTGAAGCTATGAAAACGAACACTGTTACATGTATTATGTCTATTGCAACTGTGCAAAGCTAAACTGCTACGTGCCATAAACGTGAATTACACATCTGCCACTGTGCTGTTACCCATCCACCCCTTAAGCGAACGGCCGTATGGAACCACAATGCATATCCCTAGATCTCATTACCAGATAGTAATGGACTGTAATTAGAGTCCATTAGGGTGTTAATGCCTGTACTTCTGACTGTAAATTCAAATAATAAACTCGTAAACCATAATAAAAGTGCGTTAGCAAATATAACAGGAACAGTGCGGTCGACAATAATATTTGCCCCGTGGAGTCGTGTGAAGTTCGTCCTTCACTTGGTTACAGTCTCGGGTCTGGAAACTCCCATATGCCGCTGTGATTTCAGGCTCTTGAAGCTTTCATTTTCTTTGATAGGTTATGTACATATGTATGTATATATATATATATATATATATATATATATATATATATATATATATATATATATATATATATATATATTATATATATTTATATATATTTATATATATATACATATATATATATATATATATATATATATATATATATATATATATATATATATATATAGAGTCATGATCGAACTGGTGAACAAGCTACAAAAGTCATGCGTAACTATTCCTTACTAACTTTTTAGCTAATGTAAACTAGAAGCATGAGGGATTTCATGTAAATGAAATCTATTCGACTGATATTAGTGATAACTGAAAATTTTACTTATATTGGCCCCTGAATCTGGCAGCAGTTGATCAGGATTTGGGAGAGATTTGAATTTGAATAAAGGACCTTTTTCTTTCGGGTTAGTTTCTTGAGCCTTGGCGAACCTCTACAGTCTCCAGAAGCTTCAGTCTGACAGTGTAATGAAATCTCTGCATAATTTATATATTATCCATTATTTTTCGTTCGTAATAAAACACCTAAAAGAATAACAAGAGACCTTGTTATAATTCACAATGAAGAATCCTACGACACCTTAAGCATGAAGGTGATGACGAATATAAAAGAAAAATTGAATCTTGTCAATCCTTATGAATGAAAATGACGTATATTAGCCAGGGAGAATTGCAAGTACTTTAGACATGACTCATGAGCACTATTTTTCATATCCTTCAAGTCCCTGTTAATTAAAAAGACTTTGGATGAACTGTACATCGAAAACATTTTACATTCTTTATGTCACTATTCAGGTTTAATTTTATTTCTCTAGAGATTTTATTTTATTTCTCTAGAGATTTTATTTTATTTCTCTAGAAATTTTATTTTATTTCTCTAGAAATTTTGTTTTATTTCTCTAGAAATATTATTATATTTCTCTAGATATTTTATTTTATTTCTGTAGAAACTTTATTTTCTTTCTCAACAAATTTTATTTTATTTCCCTAGAAATTTTACTATATTTCTCTAGAAATAAAATTAGCATAAGAAATTTTATTTTATTTTTCTAGAAATTTTATATTTCTGTAGAAATTTTATTTTATTTCTCGAGAAATATTATTATATTTCTGTAGAAATTTCATTTTATTTCTGTAGAAATTTTATTTTCTTTCTCAACAAATTTTATTTTATTTCCCTAGAAATTTTACTATATTTCTCTAGAAATAAAATTATCATAAACCAGTCCAGAAAACCCAAGGACAGCGAACATGTACTAAATAAGAAAATGTTCAATTAAGGCAACCGAGATTTCAGAAAAAAAAAAAATCTGTCATTCTAGATGAAAATCCCTGTCATAAATATTAATAATTTTCATGTTTAAGAAATTTCAGAGTGAAGCTACCTTTGTAAACTCACAAAGTAAACATTTTCCAGGATATTCTCAAGTAAATATCACCTATATTTGCCAACCGTGTTAATTTTGTTTTCCTTTTTTTGGTTCATTGTCAACCTGTGTCACTTTGACACTTATCCCGTTCGTATATTTGCACTGTTCATGTTGATTACCTTTAGATTTCAGCAGAAAGGATATCGTCCATAGGATATTATATTTACCTGCACATTATGAACATGCTTAAGAATATATGACAGTCATGTACAGGACAACCATAATTTTTGAAGCTCCATGTTCCTCATTCTTAAGAGTATAGAACAGTGGTTCTCTACCAGGGGGGAACTGTGACCACAGACTGGCAGGCTCAAACTGGCCCTAGGACCACACAAAACACAGTGTGCATCGGTCCGCACTATTTTGTTGCATATTTGGGATACACCTTTTAAGGCAGACAGTTTTGGAAAGGTAGGGGGAATGACATTCTGACGTATGGGGAAAGGGGCGGGCCAAAGAAGGTTGAAAACCACTGGCTATAGACTTGGCGTTTGTCCCCGGCAAACAGGAAGCCCTTACTGAACAAGAAAATCCAGCAGGGCCTTTATTCAGCAAAATTACTCCAAATTCGTCATGTGGTTTTGTGATTTCTGGATTTGAAGGCAAATAACGTGAGGAGTAATTCGACCCTTTGTGGTTGCATGCGTTTGTGGTTGCGTGATTAAATACAGAGCTCTCATGCATGACAGGAGCTTCTGCTTGGTGTAAAATGTCGGTTTTCTAAAAGGGGTAAAAAAAAAGTTTAACCGATCACTTGAATTTTCGTCATAGCTTTATGGTGGCTGCAGTAGTTAAAAGTCTTTCTTTGAAAGAGTTGTTGGATGAATGTTCTATTTACCAATATGCTATGAGTTTTTAACTGCCACTATCGAGCTATATTCATAAAAGTAATCTGAGAATAACATCAGCCTTAAAGAGAGAGAGAGAGAGAGGAATACCTCGACAAGGGGCCTTCGCCCCCCACCCCTCATTCTTAAATATGTTATTACAATGCAAATTTTGGCGATACACTTACTGTATTCCCTATTCACCGCTTCAGTAAGCAAAAGGTTAGGGGAGATTCAGAGAAAAACACCCATACCGATCCTTTCCTTACCCTCCCCCGGGGATCGAACGCGGGTCTCCCGCTTGAGGGCTCAGTGTTTTACAATCGGGCTGCGGGAGATTTAAAGAAAAATGCCCATACCGATCCTTTCCCCACCCTGCCCCGAGGATCGAACGCGTGTCTCTCGCTTGAGAGCTCAGTGTTTACCTATCGGGTTACGGGAGATTTAAAGAAAAATACCCATACCGATCCTTTCCTCACCCTTCCCCGAGATCGAACGCTGGTCTCTCGCTTGAGAGCTCAGTGTTTACCAATCGGGTTACGGGAGATTTAAAGAAAACACCCATACAGATCCTTTCCTCACCCTCCCCCGGGATCGAACGCTGGTCTCTCGCTTGAGAGCCCAGTGGTTTACAATCGTACACGAAAAGAGAGAGAGAGAGAGAGAGAGAGAGAGAGAGAGATAGAGATAGAGATATAAAGCAGCAGGGAAGGAGGCGAAAGGGAAGTGAACTGACAGTAGAAAGTCGGAAACAAGAGAAGTGATTCCAATCTCCTTACGAGAGCATAAATCCCCTTTATACGGCCTTGTAAGAAGCGCAACCTCTTTAATCTACTTTTCCCTCGCATTGTTTTCCTCTCGGTAAAAGCGCATCCCTCTCTTGTTCCTCCCCACCATTCCCCTCACAAAGACTGTTATACACACTCCTCCGTCTCCCTCAACCGTTCTCCTCCCCCTCCCCTCCCCCCTATTCCAGAGATAAGGGGAGGGGAGGAAGGAGTCCTGGAACGGACGGCGAGGAGGCGCTGGAATTGGAAGGGATGTTTTGCTGGTTAGTCCTTGTTTGAACCTTACGACTTTATGAGCGCTTATAACGCACGAGCTCTCTCTCTCTCTCTCTCTCTCCTCCTTCTTCTTCTTCTTCTTCTTCTGAAAGCTTTAACTCTGAAAGCAAGCAAGCAAGCGAGCAAGTAAGGAGGCAAGAAGTTTCTCGAGCGCTGGTTTATAATCTGGCCCCGTATTTACGAGCCTTCCTTTCGCTCCTAAACTTTATCGAACCCCTTTTGAATATTTCCGATAGTTTAGGGCTCGATAGGTTACAAGCGCGGGAGAGAGTAAAGATTTCCCCGCGCGCGCTTCTTTTACGTCTTCCCTCTCATATTTACTTTATGGGGCTTTGCTGAAGATGGTATCTCATGGTATCTCATGCTGGTGTTAAAAGAAGAAAGGGCCGGAGGTGGGAGTTGTGCTTCGGGATTATCTGAGGTAATTGTGTTTAAGGAGAATTCGGTCAGGGAGGTCAATGGCGGGGGGCGAGGCGGGTTTTGTGGGGGGGCTGCCACTCCCAGGTCATTGAAAAGCTTAACACAGATAAAAGGATTTGAAGCTTGAGATAAAGGAAATGTGTTCAAGCACTGGATGTCGGGTTAAGGAATCTCAGCGTAAACTTGAACAAATGATCATTTGCCGTTGATAAATAAAACGATTTGAAGTTCGAGATAAAGGCAATGTGTTCAAAGCATTGAATGCCCAGTTAAGGATTTTTAACGTAAAGGAGAATAAATCATCATTTGCAATTTCCAAAATTTTCGATATTATATCAATCGACATTATATTTCATTCCTGTCAAAAACAATGAATTTATATCAGCCACGCTGTTAGTCGTTTATATATATATATATATTTACAGAATGATATAAACTGATGAATTAGGGGATACTAGATGTTATTTTTCTCATGGGTCGCTGACTCGCTTGAAACATCAATATGCCATCAATCAGAAAGATATTACAAATCATTTACTTCCTCTTTTCTAACTTTTTTTAAAGAAAATTTGCGTAAGTAAATAACCAAAATTACCTTTATTTATATAATTACCTAGTAAATAAAAAATCGATTGCTCTTCATAAATTAATGTCTTAACTACATTCAAGAAAATTCAAGTTAGCATTCGTAAGTGTTTTGTTAATATCTCCAAATTTCTCGCTCCAAAGAAGTAAATCTGTAAACAGATATTACGAATGATTAATGTCTGAGTTGATTAAATGGGAAACTTCAAAATGATCCAGAGCTTAGGTCTGATATGGAGCTGCGTAATAAACACAGTGATTTTTATTGTATTTCTCGATGGGTTCATTGCTGATTTCATAAGGTGCTTAATTTCATCTTTTCGCTACGATTAGCGACGCTCAGAACTTCGGGCGTAATTTGGTTATGCAAATCGAGTTGAGATTATTTCTGGGAATATTCATTCAGTGTCATTTCTTTTGACAATCAATATCCTTTTCAAAGGACGTTCCAATGTATTGTAAAATGTTAGAAGTAAATAAAGAAAAGGAAAGATATAAATAAATCTAAAATCAATGGAATGAAGAGGAAAAAAAATTATGACCACACCATGTGTAGTAAAATATTCCAAGTAAATAAAGGGGAGGAAAGATAAATAAATCTAAAATCAAAGGAATGAATCGGGAAAAAATTATGACCACGCCAAAATATTAGAAGTAAATAAAGGAGAGGAAAGAGATAAATGAATCTAAACTCAAGAAAATTGACTGGGAAAAAAAATAAGACATATGACTGCAAGAAAAACATTTATATTTTCTAGCTGTTTTTATATTTGAAGATCATTTCTACACGCGGGATTGATCAAGCCACGTCACGACACCTTATGGGCCATGAACCTTGAACGTAAACATTCTAATAATCCCTGAAGCAATAATGAATAAAAATGAAAGGAAATAAATTAAGGACGAGGATGGGACGACGGTAAGAAACGCCAAGAACCACAGCGCCTCACCCCGAACCCGACTTCCTCTCCCCCCCCCCACCAAAAACAAGCAGGTGTTCGCTTTTACGAAGGTGCATCAGGACAGGTGTGTGGCTTCGCAGAATGGCCTGACAGGTAATAATGTACGTCACATAAAATAAAATGCGAAGGGAATACGAAATCAGGTCTCTTTGTCCACGGGCAACTTGGTGAATTAATGAACGGCTCTCCGGACAAATAAAAACAAGAGTTATTGCTTGGAAATACATATGTATTAGTTCGTGTATGGAGGTGCATACTTCTGGGCGAATTAATGCTTGGGGAGCTTGGAAGTGAAAACATGACGCTTTATGCGTTTGGCTGGATGATGATCTGTGTATATTCATACAGACGCGCAGACGTAAACACCACACACACACATATGTATATGTATACAGTATGTGTATGTATATGTATATGGATATATGTATATGGATATATATATATATATATATATATATGTATGTATATGTATATACAAATTTATATACATATACATGCAAGTATATATATATATATATATATATATATATATATATATATATATATATATATATATATTATATATAATAAATATATATATATATATATATATATATATATATATATATATATATATATATATATATAGTCTGCAGTATGCAAGAATGTATATGTAACAGAATTCTGTAATTCAATTGAAGAATTACGATGGAGGCAAAATGCAAAAAAAAAATAAAATTCCCTTTAATATAATGTAATTCTACAAAAAAAAAAAGACACTACGAAATAAAATAGGGCGGGCGCTATGATACTACACCCAACAGCGATACCTCTGCCATTGATATAATTATGCGAGCGATACCGACACACACACACAAAAAAAAAAAACGCGACATTCGAATAGTAATGGCTTCCCGGGTCGAACATTACTAATGCAACCGGTGTTATCTGAACGGCCATAAATTACGCTGAATTAATGGGGGTGTCATTTTCCCATTCTTTTGAAGCATTGCAATAGCAGTCACCCCCACATCTCAATTGCATTGATTACGTTCCCTTCTGTCCAGGTAAATGATGTTCCGTCCCAGGACCGGGCTTTATAGATGCACGATCGTTACTTGATGCTATGTTTGGGCGCCTTGAATAAGCATTTGGCTCTCGTTCGAGGGTCCAGCTTCTCGTGGGAGGGCATGTTTGCCCAGTCATTACGTATTGGGTTCATGTTTGGGTGTTCAGCCCAAGGTCTAGACAACAAGTTTGGCCACTGGGTGTTCAGACCATCAAGTGCTTGGTTCCTGGAAGAAGGTGAGCCCATGACAAGAATTTGGTGCACTCCAACAGTTCCAATCCACGATACCTGATTGGTTTATAGCAACAGATTCAACTTATGGAAGGTAATTGAGCCTGCGTTTAAGATCGTATTCAGTCACCAGAGTTAAATCCGCGGTACGTAATCACTGGTCGACAGGAACAAATTCAGCTGATGGTAGTAATTATTCTATATGAACAAATTTAGCTCATGGCAGATAATTTAGTCTGCATTCAAGATTATATCCAATCATAGATTGAATTGAATTGAATATAGAATTTAGGCCAAAGGCCAAGCACTGGGACCTATGAGGTCAGTCAGCGCTGGAACGGAAATTGACGGGAAAAGGTTTGAAAGGTGTAACAGGAGGAAAACCTTGCAGTTGTGCTATGAATCAATTGTTAGGAGAGGGTGGAAAGTGATGTGGAAGAAAAGGAATACAAAAGGAGGTACAGTAACAGGAACGAAAGGGGTTGCAGCTAGGGGCTGAAGGCACGCTGCAAAGAACCTTAAGGAATGCCTACAGTGCACCGCATGAGGTGCACTGTAGGCACTAACCCCTACGGAGCCCAATCACAGATGGTAACTTGGATGAGGTTATGATAACCGTCATGGATATACCAACTTCCCCCTGGAATACGAATTGTTCTAAGGAACACTTGCATCAGGATTTGCTTGATTTTCCATCAATAATATGCTCAGTAATTTGCGATATGTTCATTGTAGGTAAAACGCTTATTTATTGCTCGTTTATTCAGTCTACTGTACTAGCAAGTTCACTCTTAAAAAAAAGTTTGTGAGAGCGAAATTAGTCCAAGGTAGCTTGATGTAGTTTACTGGGGTAAGATTCGTTTTTGGAAACAATCTTCAGTTTTGAAAATGTGCTTCGTTTCTTACAACATGCTTAGTTTTTAAAAATATGCTTTATTTAACTTGAAACATGGCAGACATCATTCAGTTGCTCTACGATTCAGCTCTCCACAGCGACCATTCGCTTTGCTCACTTTAATCGAAACACCGTGTCGCAAGAGAATGTTTATCTGACATTTTTAAGCAACATTTTTCTTCCGAAGTCTGTCAGAAGAGTCTTTAGTATTAGTGGCAAAACTGAAGTTAATTTTGTCACCGTGACATCACCTCACAAAGATGCGGAAAGTCTTTGTTCTCCCCGTTCTGGCTAACTAGTGCAACGTTTGGTACCAAATGATAAAAAGTGTCGGAAAAAAACATCCATATGACAAAGCTTTTAAGATATATATGTCACTGACAATAACTTACATGTCCTGATCTTCCTCAACACCAAAATTAACTTACGTGTCCTGATCTCCCTCAAAACCAAAATTAACTTACGTGTCCTGATCTTCCTCAACACCAAAATCAACTTACGTGTCCTGATCTCCCTCAAAACCAAAATTAACTTACGTGTCCTGATCTTCCTCAACACCAAAATCAACTTACATGTCCTGATCTTCCTCAACACCAAAATAAACTTACGTGTCCTGATCTTCCTCAACACCAAAATCAACGTACATGTCCTGATCGTCCTCAACACCAAAATTAACTTACATGTCCTGATCTTCCTCAACACCAAAATTAGCTTACATGTCCCGATCTTCCTCAACACCAAAATCAACGTACATGTCCTGATCTTCCTCAACACCAAAATTAGCTTACATGTCCCGATCTTCCTCAACACCAAAATCAACGTACATGTCCTGATCTTCCTCAACACCAAAATGATGCCAGAAACCGACATCGCATGATAAAGCTTTAAGACAGAATATATGTCATTCACAATAACCTAATCCTGGTCTTCCTCAAGACAACACGAGTGGCCAGAGATGACATAATGCAGTCGTTAATTGTCAGTCAAGAAATGTATGAATTTCCTTTTCTCTTTATTTTAAGGAGCAAGTGGTCACTATCGTATTGCAGTCCCTTCGTTAGTTAAGACAACACGGAGTGACCACCGAAGACCGACTGCAATCCTTAGTTATTGGCCCACGTCTAAATTTCCCCGTTTTATTTCAGGGAGCGAACGGTCATAATGTCATTGCAGTCTCTTCGTTAGTTGCGTCACAATGAATGGACCCATTAGAGTCGAATATCATTCCCAAACGCCGGTTTCGAAGTTGTGTAAATACATCATTTTCGTGGGAGAGATATATGTATATAGTTTATATATATATATATTTGCCGGACGCGTCCCACCTGATTATAACTACAACTCACGCATAACTGTCCTCGTTTTTTTTTTTTGTTTCATTTTATTTTTATAATCAAAATCTGCCGAGCAAGATTAAAACATTTAACTAATCATAACATATTTCTCTTTCCTATTGGCCGTCGTAAACAACAGCCCCCTAACAACCCCTGGCCGTTAAATAAAGCTATGTAAAGCGCTATAAAAGTAAAATATAAAGCCATTTCTATACTGGCCAGTGTTAAACGTCGACAACTAATTATCTTTATTGTATTACCACTCATCCTTTATGACACCCATGAACCGGATGTATATATATTTATATGTATATATTTAAGACTTGCCCAATATAGTATCGTTAGCGTGCTATTACTGTACCCTGAAGTAATTGCTTTGGTAGTTACGAGCCAGTAACTGCCGGCCAGAGCGGGGCGATTGCTACCGCCTTACGTTCCTCCCAGCGTACCTTCCTCTTCCGTCCCCCCCCCCCCACGCCTTCCTCCCCAACTTCTACCAACTCCACTTCGGCCTCTTTCCCGTTCCTCCCTACGTACGTATCTCCTTCCCGTCCCCTTCCCTCTACTCCCCTTCCTACCCCAACCTACCAACTCCACTTCGGTCTCTTTTGCATTTTGTTGAATGCAATTTTGGTCAAATCAGTTTTATGTTCTCTTCTGTTGCACGGTGCAAGAGCCGTGTGTTGTTTTTTTTTTTTTTTAGTTTTAACTCTCCCGTTCCGTATAACTTCTATTTTCATTCTGGCCAAATTGTATTTGTTCTTTTTTGCCCGGAGGGGTGGGTGGGGGAGGACTTCGCTTTTCTGTATTTTTACACCAAACCCCCCACTCCCTTTCCCCTCCCCACCTTCCCACCCCTCCTTCCCATTATTCATAGGAGCGCTGCGTATAATGTATTATTCAGCCGCGCGTGTTATTCACGAATTTTGCCTCCACGGGACCTTTACAGTCGGCTCGTTATCAGCGAATGTATTTGGAACATCTCGCAAAAATCGAGAGAGAGAGAGAGAGAGAGAGAGAGAGAGAGAGAGAGAGAGAGAGAGAGAGAGACCACAAGCTGAGCATAAAATCAAGAAGTCGAATTGAATATCATTTGGTATATTTTAGCCCTTTTTGCTTTTGGGGCCCCGGGGGATAGGGGTTTAGTTCAGTGCTCCCGATATTGTGGGGATCTGATTTATAGCGAATTCATTGCGATAAATCTTGGAGAAAAGTGGCGGTTTTGCGGCGCATTCTGGTGTTGCCTGTTCTGCTTTATGGCTGTCATTCGCCTTTATTTATGGCCGAGTGATATTTTTATATGCTTCCTCTCATATGTATGTATACATATATATATATATATATATATATATATATATATATATATATATATATATATATATATATATATATGTGTGTGTGTGTATGTTTGTATATATATATATATATATATATATATATATATATATATAATATATATATATATATGTATATATATATATATATATATATATATATATATATATATATATATATAATATATATATACTTTCTACTCTCTCTCTCTCTTTGCATGATAAAATTTTTCAGAATATCTCTGTATGATAACTTTCTTAGGATTCCAATACGATTAAGTTCTCTCTCTCTCTCTCTCTCTCTCTCTCTATTTTATTTTATTCCTCCAAATTCACCGCGTTTTCTTTCTCTTGAATCCAGCACGATTAAGTTCAAGCTCTCTCTCTCTCTCTCTCTCTCTCTATTAGTAGTCCAAATGGCGCGTTCATGCTGCGAAATCAGGCTAAATAAGATTTGATTTCGCGGCGACTGATTCCGCCATTGTCAGAGCAGTTGTATTCACGACTTTACAAAAAATAAAATCACCTGGGAAGGCCGATGCCTGGCGGACATATATATATACAGGGCGTCCGAAAAGTCACGGTGCAATTTAAAATGCCTGTAGCTTCGTCATTATACAATAATTGCGTAAAATATTTGACGAAACCAATAATAAATAAAACTTCAGAAGAACGGAAGAACTAGACACGTGAAGCTTTCTTATCCTTTTTACAGACGAATTCTGTCACGTATATATACTTACGAAGCTACGAGTATTTTAAATTGCACCACGACTTTATGGACACCCTGTACATTATATATATGTATTATGACGGTGTTTGCGTCGCCGTACGACGGAGAATGAATCACAGAACTGGTCATGACACCTAACATTAGGAGACATAAACCAGAACAAAGAATATCGCTATTGATTTCACGGCGTAGAGGAAAAGTAATCGCTCTTGATGTATGTTAGCTGCATTGCACTGACGGGAAATATAACTTGCAATTTGCAATGCTACAAAGGAAGATGTGGGCACAATACACACACACACACACAGAGAGAGAGAGAGAGAGAGAGAGAGAGAGAGAGAGAGAGAGAGAGAGAGTTGGAGTATAAATTTAAGCCAAATGCCAAGCACTGGGACCTACGAGGTCATTCAGCTCTGGAAGGGAAATTGAGAGTAAAGGAGGTTTGAGATGTGTAACAGGAGGAAAACCTCTCAGTGAATCAACTGTTAGGAGAGGGTGGAAAGTAACATGGAAGAAAGAGAATATGAGCGGAGGTACTGTAAAAGGAATTAAAGAGGTTGCAGCTAAGGACCGAAGGGACGCTACAAGGAACCTTAAGTAATGCCTACAGTGCACCGCGCGTGAGGTGCACTTACAGCACTGCACTCCTATGAGAGAGAGAGAGAGAGAGCGTAAATAACGTAATAACAAAATGGAACAGCTGTTATTCACTGTGTCATTCTGTCTTAACTATTGCGACGGTAAACAAAAAGAAACAATAAAGTTGTTTGCAAAGGAGCATTTTATTGATATCAATAGAATTAAATATTATTTGCTTGATGTTTACTTCGAATTTTCTCCAGAGAATCTGACTGAATTGTTATTATTTGCTAACATTATTATCAAATGTCATTCATAATAAGTATACATATATAAGCAACAATACAAATGACAACCACTTAGGAAATTAGATATGATTTACTTGATGTTTCATTGAAATTACTTTAACGGAGCCTGTTATTTGCTAACGCTGATACCAATTGTTTATTCAAAATAAGTATTTATATATATAAAAAAAAGAATACAGTGCTAATTTGTGGTGAAAAGGAATAAAGTGCTAATAAGAAAAAGGAAAGTATAAAGAACATGGCATTGGAAATAATATATAAATAGTTGATAGTTCATTTCTTTGACAACTCAATGACTTCTTCAAGTTTGTGTTAGCCGCATCATCAAATGTATTTACAGTAGTATAGATTCTATAAATCTATAATAAAATAAATAGGTAAGGGCTGTTATAAAA
The DNA here is from genome assembly GCF_040412425.1 of Macrobrachium rosenbergii. NCBI lineage: Eukaryota > Metazoa > Arthropoda > Malacostraca > Decapoda > Palaemonidae > Macrobrachium > Macrobrachium rosenbergii. The sequence goes on along the minus strand of NC_089761.1, from coordinate 26,595,807 downwards.
ATCAGCATTCACCAGCTCTAACTGACAGTCTGACAGTCAGGCAAAGTTGCCAACTCACGTTTTTGTTCAATTTCTAAATTTTGGGAAACAAATTATAAATCATGTATAGTAGCCTTCCATTACCCACACAGATTATCCAAATTGCCCACTTGTGGGTAATTACC
>NC_089761.1:26553143-26585643 GCF_040412425.1 Macrobrachium rosenbergii | reverse complement strand
AACGTACAAAGATACAGCAACCCGGGTTGAAGTAAAAGTACAAAAAAAAAGAAAACGAAGAAGATATTACAGCAGGGGATAATACAGGAGCGAGGTGTGGCTGTGAAAAAGTAAAATATGTGTTGGCGCAAAGGGGATAGCATGGCAGATCGCTTTCTACGATTCGACGCTGATCTGGTTCCGTGTCGGCTTACACAGCCCCCAACTGTCAACCGATGGCTCTCTCTCTCTCTCTCTCTCTCTCTCTCTCTCTCTCTTTGCTAAGTCCCAACAAACCTAATGCACCTTAGTGTTTTTTCCTCTCTCTCTTAATTCATGATTCTCTCTCTTGCTAAATACCAACAAACCTAATGCACCTTAGTGTTTTTTCTCTCTGTCTTAATTCATGATTCTCTCTCTCTCTTGCTAAATCCCAACAAACCTAATGCACCTTAATGTTTTTTTCTCTCTGTCTTAATTCATGATTCTCTCTCTCTCTTGCCAAATACCAACAAACCTAATGCACCTTAGTGATTTTTGTCTTAATTCATGATTCTCTCTCTCTTGCTAAGTCCCAACAAACCTAGTGCACCTTGGTGTTTTTTCTCTCTGCCTTAATTCATGATTCTCTCTCTCTCTCTCTTGCTAAGTCCCAACAAACCTAATGCACCTTAGTGTTTTGTCTGTCTTAATTCATGATCCTCTCTCTCTCTCTCTTGCTAAATCCCAACAAACCTAATGCACCTTAGTGTTTTTTTTTTTTGTCTTAATTCGTGATTCTCTCTTTCTCTCTCTCTTGCTAAGTCCCAACAAACCTAATGCACCTTAGTGTTTTGTCTCTCTGTCTTAATTCATGATTCTCTCTCTCTCTCTTGCTAAATCCCAACAAACCTAATGCACCTTAGTGTTTTTTCTCTCTGTCTTAATTCATGATTCTCTCTCTCTCTCTCTTGCTAAATCCCAACAAACCTAATGCACCTTAGTGTTTTTTCTCTCTGTCTTAATTCATGATTCTCTCTCTCTCTCTCTTGCTAAATCCCAACAAACCTAATGCACCTTAGTGTTTTTTCTCTCTGTCTTAATTCATGATTCTCTCTCTCTCTCTTGCTAAATCTAATGCTTGCTAAATCCCAACAAACCTAATGCACCTTAGTGTTTTTTCTCTCTGTCTTAATTCATGATTCTCTCTCTCTCTCTCTTGCTAAATCCCAACAAACCTAATGCACCTTAGTGTTTTTTCTCTCTGTCTTAATTCATGATTCTCTCTCTCTCTCTTGCTAAATCCCAACAAACCTAATGCACCTTAGTGTTTTTTCTCTCTGTCTTAATTCATGATTTTCTCTCTCTCTCTCTTGCTAAATCCCAACAAACCTAATGCACCTTAGTGTTTTTTCTCTCTGTCTTAATTCATGATTCTCTCTCTCTCTCTCTTGCTAAATCCCAACAAACCTAATGCACCTTAGTGTTTTTTTTTGTCTTAATTCATGATTCTCTCTCTCTCTCTCTTGCTAAATCCCAACAAACCTAATGCACCTTAGTGTTTTGTCTCTCTGTCTTAATTCATGATTCTCTCTCTCTCTCTCTCTTGCTAAATCCCAACAAACCTAATGCACCTTAGTGTTTTTTCTCTCTGTCTTAATTCATGGTTCTCTCTCTCTCTCTCTTGCTAAACCCAACAAACCTAATGCACCTTAGTGTTTTTTCTCTCTGTCTTAATTCATTCTCTCTCTCTCTCTTGCTAAATCCCAACAAACCTAATGCACCTTAGTGTTTTTTCTCTCTGTCTTAATTCATGATTCTCTCTCTCTCTCTCTTGCTAAATCCCAACAAACCTAATGCACCTTAGTGTTTTTTTTTGTCTTAATTCATGATTCTCTCTCTCTCTCTTGCTAAACCCAACAAACCTAATGCACCTTAGTGTTTTTTTGTCTTAATTCATGGTTCTCTCTCTCTCTCTTGCTAAATACCAACAAACCTAATGCACCTTAGTGTTTTGTCTCTCTGTCTTAATTCATGATTCTCTCTCTCTCTCTCTCTCTCTCTCTCTTGCTAAATACCAACAAACCTAATGCACCTTAGTGTTTTGTCTCTCTGTCTTAATTCATGATTCTCTCTCTCTCTCTCTCTCTTGCTAAATACCAACAAACCTAATGCACCTTAGTGTTTTGTCTCTCTGTCTTAATTCATGATTCTCTCTCTCTCTTGCTAAATACCAACAAACCTAATGCACCTTAGTGTTTTGTCTCTCTGTCTTAATTCATGATTCTCTCTCTCTCTCTCTTCTTGCTAAATACCAACAAACCTAATGCACTCTTAGTGTTTTGTCTCTCTGTCTTAATTCATGATTCTCTCTCTCTCTCTCTCTTTGCTAAATACCACAAACCTAATGCACCTTAGTGTTTTGTCTCTCTGTCTTAATTCATGATTCTCTCTCTCTCTCTTTGCTAAATAATAACAAACCTAATGCACCTTAGTGTTTTGTCTCTCTGTCTTAATTCATGATTCTCTCTCTCTTGCTAAATACCAACAAACCTAATGCACCTTAGTGTTTTGTCTCTCTGTCTTAATTCATGATTCTCTCTCTCTCTCTCTCTTGCTAAATACCAACAAACCTAATGCACCTTAGTGTTTTGTCTCTCTGTCTTAATTCATGATTCTCTCTCTCTCTCTCTTGCTAAATACCAACAAACCTAATGCACCTTAGTGTTTTTCTCTCTGTCGTATTTCCTTATTCTCTCTCTCTCTCTCTCTCTTCCTAAGTCCCAACAAACCTATTGCACCTTAGTGTTTTTTCTCTCTGTCTTAAATCATGATCTGTCTCTGTCCCTCTCTCTCTCTCTCTAAATCCCAACAAACTTTTAATGCACCTTTCTCTCTTTTATTTCCCTCTTTTGCCAAGTAATTCTTATATTCTGAACGATCAGATTTGTATCTTAGTTCATGATCTCCCTCTCTCTCTCCCTCCCTTAATTCCAACAAATCTTATAATGCACCTCTCTGTTTTTTGCTCTTTAAATCATATATCATAAGTGATTCGATTAGTACCCTAATTCTCTCTCTCTCCCTCTCTTGCTAAACCCCCAACAAACCTGTCTTAGTTATTTTTTTTTCCTTTTATTTCTGTCTTTTGCTGAGTAAACCTTATTTTCTTACTGATTGGTACCTTAGTTCATGATCCTCTCTCTCTCTCTCTTGCTAAATCCCAACAAACCTAATGCACCTTTCTCTCTCTATTTCTGTCTTTTGCCATGTATATCTTATATTTTGAGTGATTCTATTCCTATTCAAATTCATGATCTCTCTCTTTCTCTCTCTCTCTCTGCGGATTGGTTAGATATATTTTCATTCCTAATAACTAATGAATGCGTTCTCCTTTTTCATAAATAACTCAGGCTTTCAAATCAGCCTCCAAGGTCTTTCTCTCTTATTTACATGAAATTCTAATATTCTTTAAACGGTGCTTTGTATCTTATACACAAACCTGTCTTCCCTCTTTAAGTAACCCGTTAGTAAACAGACATATATACCTGTATATGTGTGTAAGAGAGAGAGAGAGAGAGAGAGAGAGAGAGAGAGAGAGAGAGAGAGAGAGAGAGAGAGAAGGAAGACCAATAACATTTACTCTTTACACGAAAAAAATAATATAAATTTCCAAAAAGATTCAGTCAATCACACCGTATTCGTCATCATCATTGACTCATCTCCCTTTCTATCTGTCTCTCTCTTCCTTTCCCCTTCTCCTTTCCCTTTTCATCCCCTCCCCCTTTTTCCGGAAAAGGGAAAAGAAATGTATCGAACGAACGGTTCCGCAAAGAAGTAGCCGTAATGAAAGGCGACAACCAGTCGAATCTAGTGACACTCGCAGTCAGCTTAGTGTCCAACTCTCGCTACCAGGTTGTTCAGGGTAGCACTGGGTGGGGGAGGGGGTAGGGGGTGACTGAGAGGAGGATACTCTGGGTGGGTTTGGTAGGGTAAGGAATAGGGAAGGGGGAAGAAGGGGTTGAAGCATTGGAAAGACGAAGGGGTATGCTGTTCGGGTGGCACTGGATGGGGAATGGGTTGGGGGACGGGGTGAGGAGGAAGGGGATTGTGATGGAGGGGAGGGGGTGAAGCATTGGAAAAAACGAAGGGGTAAGAGAGGTGGTGTGGGGTTGTGTAGGTGGATGGAGGAAGAGGGAAAGAAGAAAGGAGGATAGGAAGGAGAGAATGGGAGGAGGTGGATGGAAGAGGAGGAGGAGGGAGGAGGTGAATGGAAGAGGAAAGGAGGATGGGAGGAGGTTGAGGAGGAGGAAAACCATAATTTTGGTACGGATAAGGTAAGGAAAGCGAGAATTAAAATATGAAGTGTGAAAGTGGTATTTGCATATTCATTGTAAATTTGCTTGATAGAGGGTTTTTCTCCATTTCTGTATATGTACACAAAAAGTGCTTATTACATTAAAAACCCCAACCTTACGCGCAAAACCTATAAGCTTTTACACATTCTTAAGTACACTTGAATCTTACAGTTACGGCCCATTTTGCATCAACTATAGCAGTTTATTGTGTACCTGGCGTTTAGTCCACAATACTAGGCCACACCTGGTGTGACAGCAGTAGTTTATTGTGTACCTGGCGTTTAGTCCACCATACTAGGTCACACCTGGTGTGACAAGAGAACCTGAGACTATCGAATCCCACGATACTGACTCTCATACATTCTCTCGTTCTTTTTCATGCCGTGAAAACCAAGGTCCAGCAAATAGTTGTATATTCAGACAGAAGAATTTCGGTCAGATAAATATGCCCTACACTTAGTCGTTCTTACTCGCAAGCTGACGCACAAAAGAACAATCTGTCAGCAGAAGTAAGCTGACGTCAGAAGCATTTTGATTAGTAGTACAATAACTTTAGTCCGGGCTTCATGCTGCTTTAGAAAAAGTCGTTCTTACTCGCAAGCCGACGCACAAAAGAACAATCTGTCAGCAGAAGTAAGCTGACGTCAGAAGCATTTTGATTAGTAGTACAATAACTTTAGTCCGGGCTTCATGCTGCTTTAGAAATAAGTCTGGCAAGGAATGAGTTTCAGGTCATTCTTATGGAGTAAATGAAATGTGTAAACGCTATTATAGTCTATAATAATGTTTAGTGATTATTATAAGGTGAGGTTGTGCACTTTTTACTCTTATTACCATTACTACCCATATTCAACACTAGCTTACAGTATTGCTATTAATGAGCTAATCAGCAAATGATAATACCTTCAGGTACATATATATATGGATTTCCCCCGAAGACATGTCACAAACTGACAAGTAATCAACTGACGAAAAGACAAAAGCAAAACTTCAAGAGATGTGGCATATGGCAGTAAAATAACAAAATTTAAGGGTACAAGACAAGCATGCAAAAATTATGAACACTGACATACCATAACTATCATTTATAAATAAGGCAATGCGTTACACTAGTACGCAATCGGATCTCAGTACCGAAATTACTTCCAAAACGGCTTTAGAATGAATCCCATTGATGGGCAAGTTAAAGGTATCACACAAGTCGGTAGTACTGATGTCAAACTTACACCAAATAATATAGCAGTGGAACATTTAAATATATTAAAATCTATTATTGTGTTGGAACTGCTGCTTCAAATCGATTGTGATAAGCCCTTGGTTTTGAAATAGACCACTTTTCTCCTGTACTTTGCTCTGTGGCCAGAGTGTTGCGGCGCTAACAGTTCCTTTCACTGGTGTTGTAACTTTGGAAATGGACCTCCTAATACCCCTAATTCCAGTGACTGATGTAATTACCATTATGGTTCTGCCAATCCCACTACTACTATCCATGACTACGTTGATTACTGTTACTACCATTATCGATAGAAAACTTGCTACCACATTACAGATTACTGATGAACCTTAAACTAGCGTCCTCATGCAGTTGAAAGGCTGTCAGAGTTAATTGGTGACTTAAGCTCTCGCGAAATATGCACGGGTTCCCCCCCCCCTCCCCCAAACCCGCGAGACTGGAGTCCCACTGCGATCGTTTTCCACTTTAACCCTACCGAGTAACGAGAGAGAGAGAGAGAGAGAGAGAGAGAGAGAGAGAGAGAAAAGTAGTCCACGAAGCCATACCAAATCCGACAAGCAATGCTAAGCTGACAAGTATTTAATACTATTTGAATATCCTGGCGTGTTCACTTCCCTAAAACGTTCGGGAAATTATACCTATTGGCAGACACTGCTCCTTTAGCCCTCGCTAATTTTTAGTAAAGTTCACAGATAGCAATCCCTACTTCGGTTAATTCGCACTTGCTACAGATAACCAACTTTAATCTTGAAACCGCTTTAAGTACTCTAATCATTACATAGCAACAGGAAGACAAATTAGTTTCATCTCTGCTTCCGTAAATTTTTTGTTGTTTAAAAAGGATATAGTGTATACATGTCATTTATTATTAATTTAGTTTTTAAAGAATTGTTTAAAGAATAGAGTATATATGTAATTTATTATAATACTCTAAAGTTTCTCTAAAAAATCTTCGGTTTAAGATTAAATTTGAAAAGCTTGTAAGACATTAGCTTAATAAGCTTGTATACATCTTAATGCCATACCTATGTACTGTACATTAGACATAACCATCAACCAATGCTCAAGTCTTAAGGCAATACCACCAATTACGTCCAATCTTATCATCAAAAGACTAAAATCAAGAAACCATGCCATTTTCTATTTCAAGTCTCATCGAGGCCTCAGACCAATACCTTTCATATATTCAACTCTAAAAAAAACTCGCTTTAACTACCTTACAAAAACTTTAAAATCTCTCAAGGACTTAGTTTTAGCTCCAAAACCATTCTGCTACGGCAGAAACTCAACGACGATTATGTTTAAGCAGGTTGAAAAACACATTGCAAACATTACCGTTATGAATTTTTTATTACAATCTCACAAAAGATTGTCCCACTCCACCTACACCTCTTCAGAATCTTACAAACCTGTTTCATACATCTGACTGCCCACTGCAATGTATACCACTCAACTGGAACGAGTACTGGCAATCCAAGACAATAATTGGTAAGTGTGCTCCCAGCACTTTCTATCTAATCACTTCATGGCAAGCTGGCAAATATATCTTAAGTACTGAATAACTTCGGATACTCTGTTTCTGCTTGTGCTATCCAGACCAACATCCTACGGAAAAAAGACAAATCGTTAGATAAGGCAGCTGCTAAGGCAATGTATCCTTCCATACATGGTACACTGACAAATTTAAAAGTTAAATTAGTTTCCGAAAAAGTTATGTTGAAATATTGGTTTAAAGATTCGTGCAATACAGATTCATAAAGTTTATGGTATCCTAAACAAAGTTTATGGTGTCCTAAACTAGTTAATTTTAACCCAAGCACATTTTGATACTTAACCTACCACTAACTCATACCATCCAAAAGTTTTAAACAAGTGAAAAAAAGTTATGCAGATTTTAATTAGCAAGATTTAATTAGTAAGATTTAGTTATGAATCAATAGTTATGAATCAATAGTTATGAATCAATAGTTATGAATCAATAGTTATGAATCAATTTTTAACTAGCAAGATTTAACGTTAAGAATCCATAGGCATGAAAATTTTAAATGGCAATATTCTAAGTTATGAATCAATAGTTATGAATCAATAGTTATGAAAATTTTAAATGGCAATATCAATAGTTATGAATCAATAGTTATGAATCAATAGTTATGAATCAATAGTTATGAATCAATAGTTATGAATCAATAGTTATGAATCAATAGTTATGCAGGTTTTAACTAATAAGATTTTAAGTTGTGAAAAAAAGTTATGAAAAGTTATACTAAAAATTAAGTTATGAATCAAGAGTTATGAAGACTAACGGTAATATTGTAACTAAACTTTTAAACTGAATGATTACCTAAACAGCACATGATGGAAGGTACATATACCACAACTTTAAATAACCAAACTAAGGTTCCTCTTACCATGTAGTTAAAAAGTTTTTGTTAGTAAATTTTTTTGGTGCAAGCCCCCCTCTGACGTACGGTAGACAAAGTCTACCGTACGCCAGAGGAAACTCCCACTCAGGGCTCCGCCCCTGAAGGGGGAGGATTAGCTTGCACCGTGTTAGTTCATTTTGAGTGTTTTATACTAAAAGAGGAGTGCCCCTTACCTGGTAATTCTGAAGGAAAAATAGTTACCAAAGGTGTTCCAGAAGGGGAGTTGTGCCAATTATTGTTGTTAAGTCTTGACAGCAGAGTCTTGACAGCAGAGTCTTGACAGCAGTGTCTTGACAGCAGTGTCTTGACAGCAGAAACCTGTAAAACAGAATCACCATGGTAAAAATCTCCAAGGAACATTAAGAAGCCAAACTGTATATTAGACAAAAGAAAGCAATTATAAAAAAGATTTCAGAAAAGTGTAACGTTACAAGTAAACCTAGAAAATGAAGCTTCACACGCAACGAACTCTGAATAATAATATGCCAAAACTAACTCTTAAGAACATAGCAGTAACGGAACAAATAAAAAGTACTTGAACGAAAACAAGTAAACGAGCTTCAAAAATATCGAAGACTGCACAGCATCCTCACCAACAACGAACAACGAACGACGAACGGCGTAGAGGTACGACAGGAACCCGCGAAAACTAATGCCCAACCAAAAGAGTTCTTTCAACTCATCACAACACAATTCCAACCGGCGACTGGAGCACCCGACCTCCGGTTGCGCCGAAGAAAGGCTGGTACTTCTGCGTTCAGGGAATAGTCGTTCGGTGAAAGTACCCTTTCGTAAAACAAGAACCCTTGAGCAATTCGGCCATCGAACGGTAGAAGGCTTTCCCTGCCCAAAATATTATTATTTGTTGGTGGTTATATTAGAATGGTAATGCACACCCCATTCGATGTAGATTACTATGTCAGTAAATTTATAATAAATATATGAATAATTACCTGCCCAAACTAAACTATTGTTTCGACGCTAAACGTCAATATAACGCTGCTTAATTGTTAAACGAAATGTCAGTAGAATACTGCAGGGTGACGGAATGAATTTAAAAATATCCGAATTAAAGCAAGATCATAAAAATCTTACTTAACTGTTAAACTAAAAGTGATTAGAATCCTACACAATGAAAGACTGAATTTAAACATAAAAACCAAAACATCGTAAAAAAAAAATTATCCAAAATAAAACACGTTCATAAAAACGCTACTTAACTGTCAAACTAAACGTCAATAGAATCCTACAGAATGAGGGAATGGATTTAAATATCAAAAATCAAAACATCATTAAGAAAAAAACGTCAAAATTCATCAGAAATCCGCAAACATACCTTTTAGGAAGGCGAGGCAAATACGCACTATCCATATTTGCATTAATGCAATAAAGGGACGTATGATCCAGAAAAAAAAAGGGTTAACCACTCTCGTCGACGTAACGATAATGTTAGTTCACTGAATGAAATACAAACAGGCATTAATAAAGGCAAATGAACGCGTAAGGATCATACATAATGTGCGAGAGGACATTACCGAATGCATGAAACCCAACACAGCTCAAAGGGGAGAGTCTCGGGTAATTGTCTGGCATTGGGAAATTATGCACTGAAAAGCTTGGGGCTTTAGTACCTTGAAAGCACAAGATTGCGTGCAAAGATGGGGCGAATTGCTCAGTGTATGTGTGTGTATGTCTGTGTGTGTGCTTGCGTGTATGTGAGTATATGTGTGTGCGTGCTTGTGTGTGTGTGAGTATGTCTGTGTGTGTGCTTGCGTGTATGTGAGTATGTATGTGTGCGTGCTTGCGTGTATGCGTGAGTGTGTAAGCTGGGGGCGGGAGAGGTCGACGAACTGTTTGATGAACAATTGTGTTGTGGATATTTTCTGCACAGGAGATTCACCTACTATTTAGTATGTTGACGTTTGAATGTGACAGTGATAAGCAACTTTGTTGGGTTGTTTTTTTTTTTATTAAAACAACCTCTTTAATATTAACATAAGTTAGAAATCGAGGGTACTGCAACACATGCCCATTAGTACCTATATTACATTTTCAAGTAATTTGCTCGTGAGTGAGATAGCAGAGTTTACTCATTATTCTGGCCTTTTGACAGACTGCTTTTGATACAAAATAGTAAAAAGTTTCCTTTAAACATCAATCAATTAAAACATTACGTCATAGGTTTTATTTCTGAATTATGATCGTTATCGTTTTTGTCGAATACGTAGTTACCACAGAATGCCAAATTATGCGTTCGTAATTCGACCTGTTATAGCTGTGGCGATTTGGAAGCAATAAGGAGGAACGAGGGTGAAAAATTAAGTATACCTTAGTTTAACCAGACCACTGAGCTGGTTAACAGCTCTCCTAGGGCTGGCCCGAAGGATCAGATTTATATTACGTGGCTAGGAACCAGCTGGTTACCTAGCAACGGGACCTACAGCTTATTGTGGAATCCGAACCACATTACAACGAGAAATGAATTTCTATCACCAGAAATAAATTTCTCTAATTCTTGGAGAGAGGGTGAAGGGTTTGAGGAGTACGAGAGGAGGGGGAGGAGGAGGAAGGTAGGGGGTTGAGGGAAGGGTACAGAAAGGTAAAGAGAGGTAGAAAAGTAGTATGGAATGGAGGAGGGGTATAGCAAGGAAAATAAGAAAGGGAGACAAAGAATGAAAGGAAGGAGAGGAAGGACAAAAGAATGAGAGAGAGAGAAAATTACCCCCGAAATAGCTCATGAGGTTCAAACCATGATATTGACCTTTTCTCCAAGAGACAGGAGAAGCTAAAAAAAAAAAAAAAAGAAAGGCCATTTGTCTGTTGACCTTGTGTAAACACACATGATTAATATTTGCAAAGGCATACTCAGGTAATGGCATTATTGATTGCAATACCTGTCATGACGCAAGTGGTAATGATGCCGGGTAAAAAAAAAAAAAGAGAGAAGGTAAGAAATATTGCACATAATATTTGCAAGAATAAATTGCGCCGGCCCCATCATTACCATCACAATAAAGCAGGTTATAATGCTATCGTGATTTAAAGGCTATTAGCGCGGGCCATAATTAGCGAAACACTACAAGGAGTGGCAGTAAAAGCGGTTGTCAAATGAAACGGGGAAATTACGGCGATAACGGCAGTAACTCTTCAAACATGCGCTCCCTGTAATAATAATCGCTCCGAATATACTTTGCAATAACCTTTGAGAATAGCTTGTACTTACGCTCCTGTTGTGATAATAGTGCAAAATATAATATGTTTTGTGATAACCTTTGAGAATATAATGTACCTTTGCTTAGGGTTCCTCTGTATATCGTCTGAATATACTTGCAAATAACCTTGAGAATAGTTTGTACTTTATTACTCCTGTTGTGATAATAGTGCAAAATATATGTTTTGTAATAACCTTTGAGAATATACGTACTTGTGCTTAGGTTCCTGTAATAATCGTCTGAAATATACTTTGCGGTAACCTTTGAGAATAGATGTAGTTTGTATACGTACGCTCCTGTTACGATAACAGTGCAAAATATATATTTTGTGATAACCTTTGAGAATATACGTAGTTGTCCTTAGATTCCTGTAATAATCGTCCGAAATATACTTTGCGGTAACCCTTGAGAATAGACGTAGTTTGTACTTACGTTCCTGTTAGGATAATAGTGCAAAATACAATACATTTTGTGATAACCTTTGAGAATATACGTACTTGGGCTTAGGTTCCTGTAATAATCGTCCGAAATATACTTTGCAATAACCTTTGAGAATATACGGAGTTTGTATTTATGCTCCAGTATTTATAGTTCGAAATATACGTTGCAATAACCTTTGAGAATAGACGTAGTTTGTACTTACGCTCCTGTAAATGATAATCCGAAATATACTTTGCAACACTCTTCGAACATACGTTCTTGTAATTACGCTCCTGTGATAATCGTTCGGAATACACTTTGCAATAAACTTAAGAATATACGTAGTTTGAGATGTAATAACTGTTCTAAGTATACTGTGAAAAACCTTTTAGAATATACGCACTTGTACTTATGCTCGAGTAATAACAGTTAGAGAAATGCGTTGCAATAACCTTTGAGAATATAAGTACTTATGATAATGATAGCTTGTAATACACCTTGCAATAACCTTTCAGAATATACTTACTGGTACTAACGCTCCCGTGTTAACAGCTCGAAATATATTTTGCAATAACCTTTGGGAATATACTTACCCGTACTTAGGCTCCTGTAATAATTCTTCGAAATATACTTTGCAATAACCTTTGAAAATATACTTACCTGTACTTAGGCTTCTGTAATAATAGATCGAAATATACTTTGCAATAACCTTTGAAAATATACGTACTTTACACTGTTTCAACATTTTTGACGTTCGAAAATTTCACAAAACCAGACATTTTTTTTTTAATTTAAGGCCTTACTCTCCCCACGGCTACCATCACCCCTACCCACAAGCCGTTAACATCCTATGACCCTCCCCTCCCACCCCTCCCCCTGTCCTTATAGAACGTAGCACATATCTTCGTTGTTTACGACTGCTATTTAGTAGCATTTTGCTTTTGCGCAGTGTGATTTATGTCGGCCGCTCATTTCCACTGATTTATGCGTTCGGTGTCATTACGACCAAGTGCTCCATTTTCTCTTTTTCAGTCTCTCATTAAATCATCTCTCTCTCTCTCTCTCTCTCTCTCTCTCTCTCTCCGTGTGTGCTCTGACATTAGTATACTTTGGGTAACCTATAACGTCTCTCTCTCTCTCTCTCTATGTTTTGACACTAGTTTACTTTGGGCAACCTATAACGTCTCTCTCTCTCTCTCTCTCTCTCTCTCTCTGTTTTCTTACACTATAATTTGGGCAAACTAGAACCTCTCTCTCTGTTATCATCAGCATACTTTGGCCAAACTATAACCCCTCTCTCTCTCTCTCTCTCTCTCTCTCTCTCTCTCTCTCTCTTCTTGTCTGTCTGTCTGTCTCTCTCTCTCTCTCTCTCTCTCTCTCTCTCTCTCTCTCTCTCTCTCTCTCTCTCGTTTAGAACTCTTTTTTTAATTTTTTAATTTCGAATCCCTTTCCGCAGTGGAAATCATTAAAGCATTCGAAGCAGCAGTTCAATTTGGGATTCATTTGCATAAAATATATCGGCAAATTATACACATTGCAAAGACGAATGTCTTATTTCACTAACAAACGACTGGAAATTAAGGTTCTGCTTCTGTGGCCCCCGTAAATCAGGAAATGATTGACATACATCGATAAATATGAGAAAGTTATTACGGCTCTGAATATCTGAGGAGTTCGGGCCGCTGAGGTTATTTGACGAACGAACACACAGACACATTCCGTTGGCCATGAGCATTGGTCTGGAAAGATCAAGGGAGCACTCTCAACACAGACAGCCTGACAGACAGACAGACAGTTATACAGCCTGACAGATAGACAGAAAGATAGACAGACTGACAGACAGACATAAAGATAGACAGACTGACAGATAGACAGCCTGACAGACACACAGAAAGACAGACAGACAGAGAAACAAAGACAGACAGACAGGTAGACAGTCTGGCAAACAGACAGACTGACAGACAGACAAATAGACAGACTGGCAGTTAGACAGCCTGATAGACAGATAGATAGACAGCCTGACAGACAGAAGACAGATAGACAGCCTGACAGACAGACAGACAGACAGACAGACAGACAAACAAACAAACAAACAGACAGACAGGCAGACAAACAGACTGACAGATAGACAGCTTGACAGACAGACAGACATACAGCGTACCTTTCATATTAAAGGATTGCTAATAATAATTAAGAATGAAAAATATGATCGACATGAATACCAGAGATTCCAGTAACCTCAGGAAATGGCACAAAGGAAATTAAAAGCCGAATAATCTTGTAAATGAGAAGATATGATGAAGAGATGTATAGGACACACCCTCCTTAGTGATCATAATTTTATCATATTGATTCATGATCGCAATAAAATCTACTTGAAGACCAGAGAGTCAAGTCAGCTCAGGAATTACGAGAAATTGAATTAAACAAACCTGATAATCTTGTGAATGAAAAACGATTATGAAAAAACGCAAAGAACACACATCCTCATCGATGGTCATAATTTTGCTCATAATAATTCATGGTCATAAAAAGATCAACTTGAAGTTCATTCTCAGGAACTGAGAGATAGTTAATTAAAAAACCGATTACTCATGTAGATTTAAGACGACGATCAAAAGCATATAGAACGAACGCACCTTTCTTTGTGGTCATTTTGGTCATAATAATTTGTGGTCATAATGAGCTCGATCTGAAGTTCAGCCAGTCTAATAACCTCAGCACCTCGGGAATTAAGAGACAGTAAATGAAACGCACTGAATAATGATGAAAAGACGTAAAGAAAGAGCTGTTTTCTGTGGTCATAATTTGACCATAATAATTCATGGTCATTAAAAGATCAACTTGAAGTTCAGCGGGTCTAATAACCTCAGAACCTCATGATGAAAAGACATATAAAAGACACCTTCATTTGTGGTCATAATTTGACCATAATAATTATTCGTCACAATAAGATCAACTTGAAACTCGGAACCTCATAACACACCATCCTCCGTGGTCATAATTTGATCATAATAACTCATGGTCATAATAAGATATATAATTTATAATCATAATAGTTCATGGTCATAAAAAGATCAGCTTGAAGTTCAGCCTTTCTAATAACCACAGAACCTCACGATGAAATGTATAGAACACACCCTCCTCCGTGGTCATAATTTGATCATATTGATTCATGGTCATAATAAGATATATATAATTTATAATCATAATAGTTCATGGTCATAAAAAGATCAGCTTGAAGTTCAGCCATTCTAATAACCACAGAACCTCATGATGAAGAAATGAATAGAACACACCCTCCTCCGTGGTCATAATTTGATCATATTGATTCATGGTCGCACACGGCCATTCATCTGTTCGGCAGTTGCCATTACAAATTCTCTTTATATTGCCGCGCGCCTTAACACTTCGGACGCTGCCATGTTTGGACATTCCCCGGACGAGCAAAATTTCAAGCAGTATACCTGAAGCATACGTGTAAGTCTCTCCCTTTCCTAGGAATTGATGATCATTTATAGTCGAGGTTCACCTGGTTCGTCGATTGATGAAGCAAGGCATCGCCGTTCGTTTTTTCTCCCTTCTTCTTCTTCTTCTTCTTCTTCTTCTTCTTCTTCTTCTATGACCGAATTGGCTTCTCTCGTCTCTTAAGTATGAAACATGTGCTAGCATTTGTTTGGATGAATTCGTACATAATTGTAGCCTAATACTTAAAAGTTATTAAAATTCCTGTATGTACACATATGAAAAAAAACTCTATCAAATGATTTGCTTAACTTTGTATTAGTTATTAGTGCTATTGAGATCATATGTAATATTGTATATTACATATATACAGATACTGTTATTTTTATAATAAAAGATAAAAAAAAGCATGAAATCATTAGCCTGAGGACAAAATCCGACAGTGTTTACCGAATAGCAAAATTGATTAAATAGTAATGGTATATTGACTGTCAGCTCTCTCTCTCTCTCTCTCTCTCTCTCTCTCTCTCTCTCTCTCTCTCTCTCTCTCTCTCTCTCTCTGTGTGTTTCTGTGTGAGTGTGTGTCTGTGTTGTTCCAAGCCAATATGCTGAAAAAGAAAAAAACTTAAAACCGATTTGGATCTGACGCCTGTGTTTAGCGAGAAGCAAAATTATTTAAATGTTCTTGTTAAAAGCAGCTGTTTTTTTTTTTTGTCGGTTATTCCCAACGAGCGCTGAATAAGAGAACATTTTAAAACGTAATCACCAAGGCCAAAAAATCAGATAAGTGGACCTTGGCGTTATTTGAGAATGACATAGCGCCAAGAAAGAGTCAAGCAGTCAGTCCATATTCTTACTATATACAGTACAACGCATTACGTATCAACATATTTATTTGTTCTTGTGTGTGAAATATAGATAGTCTATATAATAAACGTCACATTCAACTGTCACAACAACTGAAACGACAAAGTGTAAAGCAACACAAGTCTTGATATATTTCTAGAACGATGTTAATTGCATCATTACCTAAATATTGACGTCAATTTTAATGGAACAGATGTAATGCCCTCTAGATAACAGCTTCAGTGTTTTACTTTTATTATATAAACCTCTCAAAGAAGATTGAAGAAAGCGGGCGGAGAAAGATTGGAAAATGAAAGGTGAAAGAGTTATGACACACACACACACATATATATATATATATATATATATATATATATATATATATATATATATATATATATATATATATATATAAAAGATAGATAGGTAGGTAGATAGACAGTTAGATGGATGTATATAAATATGTATGTATGTATGTATATGCATATGTATATATATGTATATTATATGTATATATATGATATAAAAATATTTACCTGAACACAGAGGTGTATGATTCCACCATACAAATCATTGCTTTTATGCACGTATGTGCGTATGTCTGTATGCAAACTATGTACGAAACGGCAACCCCCTTTCCTTCAGAATCACACACACAAAAAACAAAAAACAAAAAAAAAAAGGGATAGAGAAACGGACAAAACGAAAACATTTGTAAATGCGCGAGGCATTTAATCTGCCTGACTTATACAGCTCCACACGCTTATCATGGATGACGCGTGATGCTTAATACCTGCTTATAATGGACATCCGACGTCCTGTGACATCGTAAGTCAGAAGGCGATGCTCCATATTCGGCAGGACACGGCATATAATGAGTTACAGAAAACTGAGAGGTGTACCTAATGTGTCTTGCTGGGGACGGTCTTCTGTTGTGGCATCTCACTGTCATACGAAGAGGGGAAGGTTCGTAACTTAGGATACGAATAGTATATGTACTGATGGAAGAGGCTAAATGAAAGAAGAATAGGAGACAAAGACTCGCAGTTAAAGATACAAATACATATATAGTCATGGAAGAGGCTAAATGAAAGAAGAATACAGTAAGGAATAAGAAGAACCATTTTTTTTTTATATACGGACAATCATGCAAATTTTTAGAAGAAAGTATCTCTCGAGTACATAAAAAAAGGAATTTTTTTGGATATTTATATGTAGTCAAAGGAAAGGCTAAATGAAAAAAAATACAGTAAGGAATAAGAGCAATATCTTATGCACAGATAATCAAATATACGGAAGATATTTAGAAGAAAATCAGTCTTGAGTACATAAAAAAAATTTGGGGGCCCTTCCTAGATAACTAAGTATAGGCTTATGAGAAAATGTGTAGCTTGGAAGTTTTAGGAATTAGGAGGAGAGGATGGCCTAGCAAGTGTTAAACAGATGGAGAGGAAGAACCTCAATATCCAGGAAGAACGAGAGTGTTTATAAGAAAATGGCACTGGTTATGGGGAGGGGCGGGGGCGGTGGCTGATGAGTTGTTGATAAGCCATCTGCGTAACTTTTGAACCTTGCAGAGCAAAATTTCTACAGGAAGGTGTTCAACCACTATTCAGCTTAAAGTATGAATAGATTAGTGACCGCTGTAATAGATATATATATATATATATATATATATATATATATATATATATATATATATATATATATATATATATATATATATAGTTCACTCTAACGGAGGTGACATCAGGGGAGTTAACGCCTTCCGGTCTCAGCTGGTCTTTTGGGATGAGGTTGCTAGCCCGATGCCCTTCCCCGAACCTCCACCAAAGGCTGGTACCCATTCACAGCGTGGGCTAAGGTCGACTTATATAAGGCAGGCTGTGATCGACTGACATGACGAATGCAAGCCCATGCACGTATTGTGAAGTACAAACGTGAGGAAAAGAACGAGAAATTACTTCAGCTGAGTAAGAGGTTTTTAGAAAATACTGTTGTAAGATTAAACATCAGGAACCTGCCTTGCGTTTTAGTAGTATGTGAGTAAGCGTGCAGTGTAATTGTGTTTATTAAGTATCCACAGACGAGTGTACGTCAACCTTTGATAAACATTGGCAATAAAAACGAGAAGCCTGATATATCACATTTTACATATGCTGCAACCAGGAGGAGAGAAAGATTATAAGAGATATGCCAAAACTCACTTCGGTTTCCCAAAAACGAGAGAGAGAGAGAGAGAGAGAGAGAGAGAGAGAGAGAGAGAATTCGCCCTCAAAGTGATCTGACTGCAGACAGTTTGACAGCCTGATCTCATTCCCGTTTTGGGCTGATATCATTCGGTTCGCTGGACAACAACTTTTGGAGTTATAGACCATTTGATAACGATAACGAACACGGCTAGAATGAGAACCGTATTTTGTTTAAGAAAACTTCAACTTATTGGGCACGCTGAACACGGAAGGGATTAATAATCATCCCCTCCAAGGCCGTGTGATGCAAAGGGCCTCTGTGAAATTCCACCAATTACGTCTTTTCTGCTCTTTATCTTTCACAAATCTCCACTCATCACCAGCTTGCTATCTTATATTTCTCATCCATATAGGTCTAGGTATACCAATTTTTCTGGGGCCCGCAAGAGCCCAGATGACTCTAGGGATTAAATATGCAAAAATATAAGAAAATAGAAAGTACAAAAGAAAAGAATTTACGTTTGAATACAACACTCGCCAGGTCTCAGTGCCAACGCATGCTCTATATCTAACATGCACACGCGCGCACGCGCAAGTAGCGCACCTCCATGAACTCGTTCTGCACAAGGTCCAGTGACCTCGGGGTGCGGGGGGGCACCAAGTTCGCCTGGTCCACCGACTAAGTAAGAAAGACACCATTATCATTTATCTCTTTCCACCGTACCCGAATCGGTCTATCATCGCTCAAGTGCTCGCAACCTTTGGAATTTATGTAAAGCTTTTATTCTTTGTTCGGATACATTACCATCAAGTACCGGCCGTTAATCATGCTTACTTCAGGGGTCACCGCACTGAACCGGATTTCTTTGTGAATCAAGATGTTCAACTGTCATCCACTGGCCCTTGCCCTTGTATCCTCCCCTCCACCCTTCCCCTCTCCCCCTCCTACCAATCCCAGGCAGCCTGGGTACACCCCCCCTACCCCAATCCATCTAATGTCCCGCCTCGTGATCTCGGATAAATGCAAGAAATAAAAGACAAATTTTACACATTTTAAGGATGTGAAGAATGACTTTTGTCTAGTGATGGTGTTTAAGGTACTTAGGGTTCAAGCGTTTTATAAACAGAATATCAAAGAATATGTTTAACAACCACTTTTATACAACGTCCATATGACGTTTCATACATGCACCATTATGTGTATATACATTGTGTATGCTTGACTATATCTATGGCTGTATAATTCAAAGTGACTCAGAGTATTTTATGTATTAAAATGAGAAGTAATAATCTCGAAATAACGACTTCATTCCTTTTTTTTTTTAAATTTAGGATATATTGTTCATAATTTGTCATCAATCCTAAATGAGACGCTTTCGTTGACTGACAGAATGACATCTCGCATGGTTGCATCGTCGTAATGTGCAGTTCGAGATTTTTAAAAGTTAAATTAACAGTTGATATGTAACCGCATGCAGTTTGAGTTACAATTACAAAATTACGTGTCGGCGCCTGGAACAGATGTTGACTAACGGACGGACAGACAGACAGAATTGTTCCGTAGATCTTATAATAAGGGTCCTTAAAAAGGTGGATGAATTCTAATTTGAATTTATACTAGTCACAGAATACCATAAATTTAAAAAGGAACGCAATATGGAATAGGTAGTCGTCCATCCAGCGATTTCTATAAGGCTTCCACATTTGCCTAAATGATATAACGTATCTCTCTCTCTCTCTCTCTCTCTCTCTCTCTCTCTCTCTCTTCTCTTTCAAAACACACATACGAATACATAGGAGTCTTCTCTCTCTCTCTCTCTCTCTCTCTCTCTCTTCTTCTATATATATATATATATATATATATATATATATATATATATATATATATACTGTATATATATAATATATATATATATATATATATATATATATATATATATATATATATATATATCACAAAAATCCCAGACATCTTGGTCTACGATCCAGATTCATTTCTCTCTCTCTCTCTCTCTCTCTCTCTCTCTCTCTCTCTCTCTCTCTCTCTCTCTCATCCGCGGATACAATCTCCTGATTATTGTACATTACCGTGTGTTTGTTATGAGGTGGTAATGGGAGGTTAGGAGGCCCACCGCGGTTGAATAATGTCGGCCACGCTGCTTATAAATCATCCCGAATAGTCGTGTTGGGAGTTGCCGTAGGAGTGATAATCTGGAACTCGACCATGAATTGTCATTACGGCCTGGTTTGTTAACAGCACTTTTCCTCTCTCTCTCTCTCTCGCTCTCTCTCTCTCTCTCTAGTTCGCACACACACACAACTAGAAAAACGATTTAGGTGCTACTACTGTTGATGACCTGGAGTGAGGACTCTCTCTCTCTCTCTCTCTCTCTCTCTCTCTCTCTCTCTCTCTCTCACACACACAAACACACACATACACACACACACAACTATAAAAACGATTTAGATGCTGCTATTGTTGATGAGCTGAAGTGAGGAATCTCTCGCTGCTCTCTCCCTCTCTCTCTCTCTCTCTCTTAGACACACACGCCTAAAAAGACAATTTAGATACAATTGTTGATGAGCTGAAGTGAGGAATTTCTCTCTCTCTCTCTCTCTCTCTCTCTCTCTCTCTCTCTCTCTCACACACACACACACACACACACACAAACACACACATGAACACACGCCCAAGGAGATTTAGATACAGCAGCTGATGACCTCGTATGAGGAATTTCTCTCTCTCTCTCTCTCTCTCTCTCTCTTACACCAAAAAGGCGATTTAGATACTAATGTTTATGACCTGAAGTAGGCAATTTCTCTCTCTCTCTCTCTCTCTCTCTCTCTCTCTCTCTCTCTCTCCCTTTTAAACATACACCCACACATAAACACACATTTCACACACTCCCAAGAAGATTTAGATAAGCAGCTGATGACCTCGCATAAGGAATTTCTCTCTCTCACTCTCTCTTACACACACACTCAAAAAGACAATTCAGATACAGCTATTGATGACCTCGTATGGGGAATTTCTCTCTCTCTCTCTCTCTCTCTCCCTCTCTCTCTCTCTCTCTCTCTCTCTCTCTCTCTCTCTCTCTCACACACACACACACACACACGGCCGCCCCCCAAAAATTCAGATACTACAGTTGATGACCTGGAGTGAGGAACTTCTCTTTCTCTCTCCCTCTCTCTCTCTCTCATTGTACATAGCAGCTGATTAGAATAGCAAGTGAAAATTGTTACATATAGGAAATGTTCAAGTGCTGGCATATGCCTTCCTGGAATGGAAAGTAATGTGACTCCAGGTTTCATTATGCAGTTTCTTCGTACAGAAGAGAGAGAGAGAGAGAGAGAGAGAGAGATCAGTGTCCAGAGTTTTTTCTTTCTTTTCTTGAGAGAGAGAGAGAGAGAGAGAGAGAGAGAGAGAGAGAGAGAGAGAGAGAGAGAGATCAGTGTCCAAAGTTTTTTTATGCGATAGTAGTACGCTTCAACCATTACTCACTTCATTATTATTATTATTATTATTATTATTATTATTATTATTATTATTATTATTATTATTATTATTATTATTATTATTATCATAAATTCCCATAAACAGGATAAAATGCTATTAACTTGTTAGGAAAGCTCCCAATAACCAGATTTCCATAACAAAAAAAAAAAAAAAAAAACCAGACGCAAGACAAAAATCGGACTGATAAATGAGCAAAGAAGAGTTAAGGTAAATAAAATTGACGCAGATGAGTATGGTGATTTCTTTCAACATCAACGCTGCCGGAAGGCTGTTTCATGATGCTATGGCATTCGAGTACAACGCACTAACCCTCTAAAGAAGCACAATGCTAAAAGTCGACGGGTTAAGTTCCCAAATATGACAAAGGTTGTGGAAGGTGATAAAATAAGATGCCTCATGACGACGATGGTCTGAACTGTAAAGAACATAACAGCGCGCATTTTATACATACGTATTTGCATTCATGTATACATAATGTTATAAACAATCATATGATATACAGCAGGCCATATATATCTATTTACACACACGCACACACACACACACACACACACACACACACACACACACACATATATATATATATATATATATATATATATATATATATATATAGTATACTCGTATATATATGTGTGTGTGTGTTTGTGTGTGTGTAAATTGATGTATAAAGCCTGCTGTATATCATGGGATTGCCTATACCTTTATGTATACTTGAATGCAAGTACGTATGTATAAAATGCGCACTATGTTATGCGTTTGTTTGTGTGTGTGTGTGTTTGCAGGGTAAGTACAAATTATCATCATAATCACCATTGTGTTATTACAAATCAAGTCATTCATCTTGTAACGAGAGAGACAGATTGATTGATTGTAAGCTATCTTGCGTCACGACTAACAGGGCCGCCTGTCGCCGCAAGACGAGACAGAGAGAGCGGTTTTTATTTACAGCGATTTTGCATGAAAGACAAGTTCGCAAAATATATGCGAGGATGTGTCTTATTTAAGTTTATTTTTCATCTGAAAATTACTTAGAAATAACTAGATGTAATTTCTCCTTTTAAGGTAATTCAATCATGCATTCTCTATGTTAGTGCGCCCGGTACTTTCATGTTCTTTTTTCAAAATGATGATTTCTTGACCCGTAAAGGTACAAAATCAGAATTATGGATTTTGTTCCTTTTGAAGTTATTTGATATATCCGCGTTTTGACAGTTTCATGATAATGTAACTGTTTTTGCTGTCATTAAGTTTCCCTTCTCTTTGTTATAACTTCGTTTACAATAAATTCTACAAAACTAATGCCTCGTAAGGAGGTGGTGCCGTCAATGCACCTCATGCGGTGTACTGCAGACATTACTTAAGGTTCTTTGCACCGTGCTTTCGGGCCCTAGCTGGAATCCCTTTCGTTCCTTTTACTGTACCTCCTTTCATATTCTCTTTCCTCCATCTTACTTTCCACCCTCTCCTAACAACTGATTCACAGTGCAACTTAGAGGTTTTCCTCCTGTTACACCTTGCTAACCTTTTACTGCCAATTTCCGTTTCAGCGCTGAATGACCTCATAGGTCCAAGCGCTTGGCTGTTGGCCTAAATTCTGTATTCAGTTCAATTCAATACAAAACTAACTCCCCAATCACGCAGAAATAGACTACATGCAGAACATATTTCTTTATCATAACCTGTGTACATCTGTTCCCTGACAATGCAGCAATGCCGCAGTTATCTATCTTTTTTTTTTTTGTTCTAAATCCCTCTCTCAATGCCGGAGGTAGATGACGCGACATCTGATATCATCAGGTGGCAGAAATAACTTTTATTGCCTTTGTCATTTACGAAGCTATAGGCCATTGACTAGCAGCTTATAGGAGGTTGAGATCTGTTGCAGCTGATGAAGATAGCAGTGATAGAACCACCGCAAGGGGTGGGGGAGCAGAGAGAGAGAGAGAGAGAGAGAGAGAGAGAGAGAGAGAGAGAGAGAGAGAGAGAGAGAGAGAGGTAATAATATATATATATATATATATATATATATATATATATATATATATATATATATAAAGAGAGAGAGAGAGAGAGAGATAAAATAAAAGAAATACAGAAAGAGGGCAGAGAGAGACACAAAATAAAAGGAATAAAAGGAGAAGAAGAGACATAAAAAATAAGAGAGAGAGAAAAAAAAATAAAAGAAACAGAGAACGTTAGGGGGAGGGGGAGAGGGTGAGAGAGAAATATAGAAAAAATAAGAGAGAGAGAGAGAGAGATAAAATAAAAGAAACAGAACGTTAGAGAGAGAGAGAGAGAGAGAGAGAGAGAGAGAGAGAGGTGGGGCTTACGAACAGTAAGCTAATACCGTTGCAACTTCAGTAATTACACAGCAAATGCTTCAGAGAAAAAGCAGAGCATTTACAGAGCAATGGAATTCCTACCTATTACAGAGACGGATAAGATCTTTAGGACCAGCAACACGTCATATAATTGCGCGAAGGGGAAGTGACGCACAGCCGAAAGCACTGGTTATTTAGAGCTACAAAAAAAGAAAAAAAAATACTAATGATAACAACTAAAAATAAAAACAATAAAACTTCTTAAAAAAGAGGATAACCTATAAATATACTTCTGGTATCAGGAAATGTAATGTCATTACCAGATCGTTGGTGAATTGAAAATGGTTTCTTTTTAGAACGCTGGTGTACGGGATGGTAGATCATCAATACACAGCGATGTATATACATTAGATATTTCCACTTATAACGAAAACCATACTGTATTCGTTGTAGTGCACATGTAGTGTAATTTTCCGCATTTGTTATGGTATGTATTTGTCTTTTTGAATTTTGAAACTATACTTTGAAATCAAATTCAGAACGCTGTTATGTTCACGACGACCAGTATTTTTGCTAAAGCGTTTGTATAGCCTTGGTTTTCAAATCTTTTATTAAAATTCACAGAATTATTTCACTATCTCCCAAAGTTCTATTTGTAAAGACACTAAGACCAAGAACTACGACAGTGTACATTCAGAAAATAAGAAATAAGTTTTGTATAAAGTGCAAGCATTATATATATATATATATATATATATATATATATATATATATATATATATATATATATATATATATATATATATATATATATATATATATATATATATGTGTGTGTGTGTGTGTATATATATACTGTATATATGTACATATATATATATACACACACACACATATATATATATATATATATATATATACATATATATTTATATATATGAATATATATATATATATATATATATATATATATATATATATATATATATATATATATATATATATATTACAACTATATTATCAGCTCACCCACAAAGGAAGCCAAATGATAAAGATCTTCCCTTCACGCTCCTCCGGCGTAGCCGAGAGAGAGAGAGAGAGAGAGAGAGAGAGAGAGAGAGAGAGAGAGAGAAAACGCAAGTCACATTAATATTCCGAGCCTCCCCGACGAGAAGCTTCAGTCTGCGAGACTTCAAGATCTTAATTGCTGCTTCATCTTATCAGCGCAGACATCGATGTGCCAAGAGTTTACTCAGCGGTTTCATGTAACGCTTACGGTCTTTGGAGACATAATACATTATCAAAAGATGGAAGAAAAACAGGAGGTTTTAATTAAACTGTCGAGACAAGTTAGCCAGCTCTCTCTCTCTCTCTCTCTCTCTCTCCTTCCTTTTTTTGGTCGTGCATCTGGCAACGTCAGACGGCAGCTCCGAATGTAACCTCTCGGAGAGAAATTGATTAGGAAAATGTTAAACGAATCTCGCGCGATCGCTTTGGGAGCCGCGGGAACAAAAACCCATATTATCAATTAGCCAGCCAAAACCTTTCCATCATTTAGGTGTAAATAAATGATCGAATGGGCTTGGAATCCTGTTCGGGGGTAAATGTCAGATAATATACCTGTTTCGGTAACTTCTTTTTCTTCCTTCTTAATTTCCGAATACTTCGTCGAGGTAGGAATTATTGCCTTATTGCAATGTCTCTCTTTTTCTCTTTCATTCTGAGATATCTCTCCGATCTCGACAGATTTTCTTATGAGTGGTCATTGGATCTGAAGGGCAAAGTATTGAGAGAGAGAGAGAGAGAGAGAGAGAGAGAGAGGAGAGAGAGAGAGAGAGAGAGAATTTAGGCCAAAAGCCAAGCTCTGTGACCCGTGAGGTCACTCAACGCTGAAACGGAAACTAACCGTAAAAAATTCTGAAAGATGCAACAGGAGGAAAATCTTGCGATTGCAATATGAATCAGTTGTCAGGAGATGGTGGAATGTAGGATGGAGGAAAGAGAATATGAACGGTTGTACGATAAAGGGAATGAAAGGGGGTGCAGCAAGGGGCCTAGGGGACGCTGCAAAGAACCTAAGTAATGTCTACAGCGCACCGCATGAGGTGCGCTGACGGCACAAACCCCCGTATGTTTCATGGTTATATGTTCATACAAAACCTGCTGAGCTATGACTGTCCAGTTATATATTTCTATTATTCATTTTTAGAATTTTTGCTTGTAACAGTTCTGCTTCACAGGATGTTGTCATGAAGCTAATGATCATAATAAAACCAAAACAATCACCTGATACCTAATTACATTGTACGTGCATGTTATCTGAATCATTCAAACAAATGTTTGTCAACACAGACATAAAACGCCACAAATTAAACTGTCTCCTTAATAAATCAAAGACATTTCCAACCCACAAACTTCTTCATTAATTGGTTATCTTGACATTTACAGCCAGCAATTAATGTTTCACCGATAAGGAAAATAAAAAAAAAAATAAAATAAAATAAATCATGGTTAGATCTGTCTCGCTCACCCCAGCCAGACTCGGGCGTCAATTGGCTTAGGTAACGCCTATAATCAAGTAATTTCACCTGAAACGAACAATGCCAAATATGCAGTTTAATTCGATACAGGCCATTCTGAACTAGGCTCAGTTACAACAGCGACTCGCAGCAGCGTTGCCAAAGAATCCTAAGGCTAGGGAGGGAGTTTTCAGTCTCGGTCGTAGGGGGAGTTTGAAGCAGCGTTGCCAAAGAATCCTAAGTCTAGGGAGGGAGTTTTCAGTCTCGGTCGTAGGGGGTGAGTTTGAAGAATTTTACCCTAGACGTTTAGGGATTTTTCCCTGCATCTCCTACCCCTACATATTCGGAGATTCAGCAGATTGGTTTGCTTCTTCTTCTATGGCAAAAATGCCTCGGGATGCAGGGAAATCTGCGGAAATTTAGGGAAATTTGGGTAAATTTCCTGTCATTTGCATCGAGGGCGTTCATAGCCGCACTG
Source organism: Macrobrachium rosenbergii (assembly GCF_040412425.1). Classification (NCBI taxonomy): domain Eukaryota; kingdom Metazoa; phylum Arthropoda; class Malacostraca; order Decapoda; family Palaemonidae; genus Macrobrachium; species Macrobrachium rosenbergii. Next base: position 26,558,694 of record NC_089761.1, on the reverse strand, counting down.
CAAGGTTCAAGCTCCGCCGGTCGTAAAAACTTGAGCTGTTAAGTCAAGCCGTGGTTTTGCTGTTATTCCCGTTACTGCTGCTGCTGTTCATGCCGTTTTTTGCTGTTCAACACAGCTGCTGCTGCTGCTGCTGTTGGGAGACGGACGCTGGCTGCACCGCACATTCTTGTGCATCTTTTAACATTAACTGCGACCTCGGTGTAATTTAAATTAACGAGCCTGTCTCGTTGAATTTCCAAACGCATCTCTGATGTTTAATGTTAATTGCGTCACACGTGTTGTGGTGCAAAGTAAAAAAAAAAGTTTTGTTTTTCTTTTTTCTATTTTATTTTCGCAAATTTTCCTTTATTGCAACCTGTTCATTTCTATCTTTTCGATATGACTGAACAGGGTCAAATAATGGTGATCAGTTTCAGCTTAGAAATTACTTGTTGAGATCCATCAGCGTTGTTACAAGGATGAAAATACATGAAAGAAAGCAATAGATATTGGGAGAGACAGATAGATAGACTGAGAGAGAAAGAGGGGTGAGGGAGAGGGGTGGGGAAGAGATAGACTGAAATAAAGATATAATTGTATATTATGTATATATATGTGTGGATATATATAGATATATATCTATATATATATACATTATCATATATATATATATATATATATATATATATATATATATATATATATATATATATATATATATATATATATAACCAATAATCGAACAACAAGCATGCAAAATCAGCAGAGAAAAACCATGAAAAATATCATAGGAGGAGAAGAACCGATTGATTTAAAATATATATATAAAAAAAAAGTCCCGGATGCCCGCGAGGCCATTAGATTAGGATGCACCAAGCAGGTCTTGATTGAATGGCACGTCGCCCTGACACGAAGTTCTGACACCTGGAACACCTTTGGCTAATCGTTCATGTGCTGGGTAGACTTTAGTTGTCTTTTGCTTGCTGTTGAAACGCGTACATGCGCACACACACACACACACACACATGAATGTGTAAATATATATATATATATATATATATATATATATATATATATATATATATATATATATACATATACATATATATACATGTGTATATATATGTATATATATATATATATTTAGGATACATATATATATATATATATATATATATATATATATGAATGAATTTTATCACATCACTGTGTGGTTTAATGCGTATGTCACTGTAGTCCTGAGTTCTGCCTTTCGTGGTTCGAGCCCACGAGACGACGAAAACTTATTATCAACTAAAAAAATTCCCCTTCGGCCAACATATATATGATATAAATATATTATTTTCCGAGTGTAGAGCGAATTGATATTAATGGATATTTAGCTAAATGCTTATATATATATATATATATATATATATATATATATATATATATATATATATATATATATATATATATATATATTTATATATGTATCTATCTATCTATCTATCTATCTATCTATCTATCTATCTATCTATATATATATATATATATATATATATAATATATATATATATATATATATATATAATATAAAGTTAAGAAGTCTGGATGGAATGGACAGAGAAGGTGGGAAAGGTTGACAGGAAACAGCGACCTCATATGGAAATGGGCAAAGCTGAAGAAGAAGAAGAAGAAGAAGAAGATATACAATATAAAATACATCTTATGAGCGATTATCCCGGACATGACAACTTCCACGAATAAATGTCAAAACCGTATTTCTATATATCATAAATTTGCGTTCGAAACTTTACTGTTATTGAACAGTAAACAAAAACAAAAAATAATAAAAAAAAAAATCGAGTAGCATCGTCTCCCTGCACCGTAGGGCAGCCATCATTGTTGATTCTAGCTTAGTATATAACGAAGTGCAAATAAACTCATTTGAATATTTATTATTGCGATGTAGATCAAAGACAAATATATAATTAAATCTGAAGGGCTCTGCTCGGACCGGAGTGGACCGGACTGTTTCTGTTGATGTTTTTGTTGTAATTATTTTAATTTTAGGATTTTTTTTTATCTTTTGATATATTTAGAACGAATTAATGAATATAGAGTGCTTTTATTCTGTTATTTCATTAATATATACATTGTTGCGTCTCTTAATACAAATAAGAAATTTTAGGTGTTTTATATCTCAGAGTTAGTAGGTTCATCCTATAGATTTTCGGGATCGAAAGATGTAGGGAAGCAAAGCCCCCCCCAAAAGACACTTTAATTCTCCACCCCCCTCTTCTTCCCCACTCCCTTCCCACCCACTGCAGCTGGTAAGAATTGTCGTCTACGATGCCTTTGGTAATTTTATGATTCAGGCCTTTTTTTTCTTTTTTTTTTTTTGTGAATGCTAAATTCATCTTATTGACTTCGGAACCGTAAGGTGAAGTGGTGTGTCAAGCCCGAAAATTGAGCTTTAACGCCCCCCCCCCAAACCCCCGCATCTTTCAAACCACCTATCCAAAACCACCAACAAGCACCGGTGAGGACCCTGTCATGTTAAGGCTGCAGGCGAAGGCGCCACCCGCCAGAGGCATTACGAAGGGAAAGAGAGAGCTCTTCTCCCTCGCCCTCGTAAAAGGACCTCGGAGGAACGCTTCAGCTCCAGGATGTAGAAAGGGGGCGATTGGATATGCGCTCTTAAGCGGCGTATTTGTAGTCCGTAACGAAGGCGGCGTTTTCATTCTCAGTCCGGTTCCGTCCCTTTGATGTTCGCCGCCCTCTGCGATAAATAGAATATTCCGTCCTTGTTAATCGGATGCTGATGAAAATCGCAATCTGATCGGATGCAATTCTTATCACACGGTCGCGGCGCATCTAAATTATCCCGAATGACGTTCGGAAAACCGACACGGCCGCTGAATGTAGACTGCTCTCAAGTGAGTCACTGTTTAGACTTCAGGTCTTTTTATGGGAGGAAGGCAGCAACAGTATGTAGGGTGCGTATCTGAGCATGTGTTGTTCGACAAAAGTATGTATATGTGTGTGTGTGTGTGCGCATGTTGGCGGATGTGAGGGTCTGGGGTGCATATTACCACGTAGGTGGCATTTACAAAGGGATGTATCTACCATACGCCGTTCAGTAATTCAACGTTTCTTGCGATGTAATAGTAATGTCATAGTTTTCCCACGGGCGTAATGGGCGTGTGATAGCAATCCATTAGCCCAAACTACATACAATTTTCGATATTCGTCTCAATTTCGAAATCACCCGAGCAACTTTATGCAGGACGCCCCCAGATAATAATTTTCCACGGCCCTCGAGCTGTTGTGGTTTATGGCGATGTAGAAACAATAAAATTGTTGTTTATTTTGCAAATTTTCTTTGAGCAAAATTTATCTTATTAGTTTTCTAAAATCGTTTTATTAGTTTTTCGAGCATGCGTTATGATGCTTGATGAATATAGATTATAGAATTTAGGCCAAAGGCAAAGCACTGGGGCCTATGAGGCCATTCAGAGCTGAAACGGAAATTGACAGTAAAAGGTTTGAAAGGAATAACAGGAGGAGAACCTCGCAGTTGCACTACGAATCAATTGTTAGGAGAGGGTGGAAATTAAGATGGAAGAAAGAGAATATGAAAGGAGGCACAGTAAAAGGAACGAAAGGGGTTGCAGCTAAGGGCTGAAGGCACGCTGCAAAGAATCTTAAGTAATGCCTACAGTGCACCGCATGAGGTGCACTATCCCCCCACCTACGGGGGACGTGATGTTAGTTGACCGTCCCATTCGTGTCCAGGTCTCTCTCTTTGATAACCTGTGCTAAGGTTGTCGAGACCAATTCCGAGGCAATTGAATTTTTACTGTTGTACGTGTCAAACTTTAAAGTGGGCAAAATTGCCTCAAACATGCTTGTCGTTTTTTATCGTAAAATTAATATATTTGGGTCATTTGGATTAAGTTATGCATCCTGTTACTTGTGGGAACAAACGTGGGGGGAGTACTGAAATGTTCGTGACTTGCTGTTTACTCCACAGCAATGTTTTAATAAATGTATATATATATATATATATATATATATATATATATATATATATGTGTATGTATGTATATATATATATATCACTTACACAATTATCTGTGCATTAATGCAATTACCGACAGACCTCACTGAAACTGGATGGTATCTAGCGGAGATATTTTTATTCAATAAAACTTAAAAGTTTTCCAGGGCTAACAGTCCAGTCGTCATTCGGAGGATACTTGACTGTTAGTCCTGGAAAGTTTGTAACTTTTGGAGGTCTTGTCAGTATATATATATATATATATATATATATATATATATATATATATATATATGTGTGTGTGTGTGTGTGTGTGTGTGTATGCGCGTGTGTGTGTGTGTGTGTGTGTTTGTATGTAATGACTCACTGGGTGTTTTTGAATCAAAGCATCGAATTAAACACTTGACTATTAGCATGCTTATCCAAAAATCATAGATGATTGTACGGGGTGTATCAGCCCTTATTGAACGGAAGGCATATTTGCATATGCATATATACACATACATACATACAAGCATACACACACACAATATACTGTATATATATATATATATATATATATATATATATATATATGTATATATATATGTATATATATATATATATATATATACATATATATATATATATATATATATATATATATGTATGTATATATATATATATATATATATATATATATATATATATATATATATATTATTGTGCCTGTGTTTGCAGAGCCAGCATTATAATGCTTATACGTCGATCTTCATATCGCATTATTTAATCTAGCAGTTTAAAAATTCAGTGTACACCACTAGCAAATGTGTATCTGTTACTGTTAACTTTTGACACTGTTGGTGCATTGTTATTCAGGCAACGTTCTGCCTCTTCACATGACGTACAGTTTGATCTCATGTGCTCAACTGCATACAATAATAAAATATTTTCTGATGCTATCTCTCCCCAGCCCCATATTGCCTAATCAACAAAACCCTCTACCGGCTTTTATAAACATTGTCATGATGACGATTGTTAAAATTTGCTAGTATTGATTTTTAAATCGTAGCTTCTCTTTTCGCTTTATATGAAGGTAATTATAATTTGGGTGGTTTTAACTATATGTTAATGATAACATATTATTGTCTAATTTTAAATAACACAAGGCAGGGAATGAAACTGGTGCCTGACTTGTCCCTGATATGGTGTTGACTTAATCAGAGCGGTGTCAGTCAAGCATAGGCACATATTAATTCTCTCTCTCTCTCTCTCTTCTATATATATATATATATATATATATATAAACAAACACGCTCAAAATCATTACCCTTATCCTCCATAATATGAAGTATAGCATTTTTCTTTTTTTTTTATAATAAAATAAGTCGAGTAACTACAAACTAAACCTTCTCTCTCTCTCTCTCTCTCTCTCTAAATAACCACACTATAAATCATCACCTTTATCGCCCTCCATGATAAGAAATATGGAATTTGTAATTTTCCATAATGAATTCAGTCAAGCAAGTGTGAACTAAACCTCTCTCT
>NC_089761.1:26545643-26548143 GCF_040412425.1 Macrobrachium rosenbergii | reverse complement strand
ACCCGGCTCCACACCCCTTCTTCGTCCCCTCCCACTTGTCTTCTTTCAACCTCTTCTCCGAACTGGCAGTTCATTCCCACTTCACCCCCGTCACGGGTCCAACCCCACTCATAACCCCACCTCCTGTCCCGACCCCTTGTACCTGCCCCCGTCCCAGCCTCTTCCTATCCTTTCCCATGCGTCATCTCATCTCTGCAGCCCTCACACAATGAAGGCCCTTTATGGATTTTCGTATTCCCCTTCTTGATTAGCCCACTTCTTCCCAACAGGCAATCTCCTGCCTAATTATTTTACATTACCCGTCATCTTGCATGTGTTTCCACTTTTCATCGTTTCTAGTTCAACCTCATTTCTTATCTTTTATTCCCTCCTTCGTCCCATTTCATTATGTTATTTTATTTCATTTTTTTTCTTTTCAGTTTTCTATATCTTCTCTTAGAACCTTTATTTTGCTTTTCCTCTTTTTTTTCCCTTGTCATTATTCTCATTCTCTGGCCCTATTCTCATCGATCTCATCTTCAGCCAGATAAATTCGATGATGATTTTAGAACGCTAAACAATTACCATTTGACATCTTGTCCTTTCCCTTATTATCCTTTACTGTCCCTTGCTTCGCCTGTTCCAAATCTTCCTCCATCCCATTTCTCCCTCCCACACTTTCCTTCGACTTTCTCATCTCTAAATCTGGTTCACCATCTCACCTATTATTCCATTTTCCCCTTTTTCTTTTTCCTTTTATTCTTCTCCCCCGTCTCATTCAATTCTTCATTTAGTCTCTATAAATAACAAAACTCCTGTGTAACTTTATAACTAGCGAGAGGTTTTGGGTGTTTTTTTTTTTTTTTTTTTTAACTGTGGATGAAAATGTTAGTGAGAGTCTCTATCTATGATACATTGTTAAGAATGAATCTGAATCGTCATAAAAACATAATTTTTATCCTGGAATGCATCAGTAGAAATGCAGAGGAGATTTGTTTACTTTTATACCTACGCAAGAAGAGAGTTGTCTAGTTTTATATCCGAGCAAGAGGAGAGTTGTCTAGTTTTATATCTAAGCAAAAAGAGAGTTGTCTAGTTTTATATCTAAGCAAGAAGAGAATTGTTTAGTTTTATATCTAAGCAAGAAGAGAGTTGTCTAGTTTTATATCCATGCAAGAAGAGAGCTGTCTAGTTTTATATTCGAGCAAGAAGAGAATTGTATAGTTTTATATCTACGCAAGAAGAGAATTGTCTAGTTTATATCTACGCAAGAAGAGAGTTGTCTAGTTTTATATCTATGCAAGAAGAGAATTGTCTAGTTTTATATCTACGCAAGAAGAGAGTTGCCTAGTTTTATATCCATGCAAGGAAAGAGTTGTCTAGTTTTATATCCATGCAAGAAGAGAATTGTCTAGTTTTATATCCATGCAAGAAGAGAACTGTCTAGTTTTATATCTACGCAAGAAGAGAATTGACTAGTTTTATATCCATGCAAGAAGAGAACTGTCTAGTTTTATATCTACGCAAGAAGAGAATTGTCTAGTTTTATATCTACGCAAGAAGGGGAATTGTCTAGTTTATATCTACGCAAGAAGAGAATTGTCTAGTTTTATATCTACGCAAGAAAAGAATTATCTAGTTTTATATCTACGCAAGAAGAGAATTGTCTAGTTTTATATCTACGCAAGAAGAGAGTTGCTTAGTTTTATATCCATGCAAGAAGAGAGCTGTCTAGTTTTATATCAATGAAAGAAGAGAATTGTCTAGTATTATATCCGAGCAAGAAGAGAGCTGTCTAGTTTTATATCAGTGAAAGAAGAGAATTGTCTAGTTTTATATCCATGCAAGAAGAGAGTTGCTTAGTTTTATATCCATGCAAGAAGAGAATTGTCTAGTTTTACATGCGAGCAAGAAGAGAATTGTCTAGTTTTATATTTACGCAAGAAGAGAGTTGCCTAGCTTTATATCTACGCAAGAAGAGAGCTGTCTAGTTTTACATCCATGCAAGAAGAGAATTGTCTGGTTTTATATCTGGGCAAGAGGAGAATCGTCTAGTTTTGTATCTACGCAAGAAGAGAATCGTCTAGTTTTATATCTACGCAAGAAGAGAATTGTCTAGTTTTATATCTATGCAAGAAGAGAGTTGCCTAGTTTTATATCCACGCAAGAAGAGAGCTGTCTAGCTTTATATCCACGCAAGAAGAGAGCTGTCTAGTTTTATATCCGCGCAAGAAGAGAGTTGTCTAGTTTTATATCCACGCAAATAGAGAATTGTCTAGTTTTATATCAGCGCAAGAAGTGAGTCGTCTAATTTTATATCTACTAAATCTTCCAAGATGCAAAGTATGGATGGCGGAAAGGCAACGAAGATACCGAGATGAATCAGTAGAAGTATGGAAAGGAATTGTAATTTAATTTCTGCTCAGTCTTGCAGGATATAAAACATGGATGGTGGAAATACACACGAGTAACACGGCAACAAAGCTACCGCAATGAATAATGTGAAAGTCCAAACTGACAG
>NC_089761.1:26523143-26543143 GCF_040412425.1 Macrobrachium rosenbergii | reverse complement strand
TTCTATATTTGAAGGTAAATGTATCTTTCTATATCTAAGGAGAAATGATCCTGTAATTTCCAATTCATTGCAAGGGACCTTTCTCAAACAACCTCATAATTACACTTTTGCCTGGAGAAATTATGATTCACAAATACAAAGAAAATTAAGGTGTTAGATAAACGAAACTGCTGCCACCACATTCAAGTTAAAGTTTGAAGAAGAAGAAGAAGAAGAAGAAGAAGAAAAGAAGAAGAAGAAGAAGAAGAAGAAGAAGTCCGGGTTTTATTTGGCATTTTATTCTAATGTCCTCCTGCAGTGTTTCTGTAAGTTAGTGGCCGACTTTGGGGAAGGGAAAATGTGCAACTACATTTGGAACGACATTACAGCAAGAGCTAAGGAGGAAGGGGTACGTGGGGGTGGTTGGAGATAAGAACAAGCTGAGGGGAGGGGGAGAATGGTTGGGGAGGGAGAGAACTGGCAGGGGAGGATGAAACGGGCTGAGGGGAGGGGGAGAACTAGCAGGGGGATGAGGGACAATGGGGTGGGAAGGGGAGAACGGATGGAGGCTGGGGAAGGGGCAATAGGGCAGGGGAGGGGATGAAAACGGGCTGAGGGGAGGGGAAGAACTGGCAGGGGGAGGAGGAGAACATGCTGGGGGAGGGGGAAAGGGCTGGGGAGGGGTAGAACAGGCTAAGGGATGGGGTAGGAGAACGGACTAGGGAGGGAGGGGGTAGGGAGAATGGACTGGTAGGGGGAGGGGAGAAAACGGGCTGGGATAGGGGGCAGAACGTGCTGGGGAGGGAGGGGAATACTGCCTGAGGGGGCTGGGTAGGGAGAACGGTCTGAGGGAGGGAGTGAGAGGGAGGGGGGAACCTTGGGGGGGGGGAGGGGGATAACGGCCTGAGGGCGGAGGGTGGGGGGCAAGAGCCAAAGCAGTAACTGGAAGGAAAGGGAATCGGACAAAATACACACCATTATAAGCCGGGAACTGGCTCGTTATCGGGTAAAGTCTGCGAACCATTTACAGCAACGTACAAGGCCATCATGCACAGCTTGCAACACCTTTCGTACTATTACAAGAAGCGCCTCTGGGACCATCTAATAACTCGCTTGTTAATGTTATAGTTGTGCCTGGGCGAAGAGGGAACGAAGGAGGGGGAGGAGGAGGAGGAGGAGAGGAAGGAAAGCAAAATCAAGAAGTTGGAATAAAGAGGACTGAGAGAAAGAATCAGAGAACAAAAAGACTCAATGCTATCGATGCTGGTGGAAGCACCATATGTATAACTTCCATTGCATTAAAAAAATAAGGAATAACCAATAAATTACAATAACCTTCACTTGTTTACTGTAAATCTGATTAGGTTATGTATCTCGATTACAGTCATCTGATATATCGTGTAGTACCTAGCTCTCAATTTTCCATTCAAGTTCTTATTTCCTTTTTCCCCCCACATTACCACAATGCCTCTTCCACCACCTGACGATCCGGTGGTCTGCCTTATGAACTTTCACTGTGCCTCTGGAAGCACCATGGGCTATCTACCGTACCTGGAAGCGCCGTGGGTTGTCTACTGTCTCTGGAAGTGCTGGGGTTGCCTGTCACCTCTGAAACAATTTTGGGTTTTCTCTTGTCTCTGGAAACGCTGTGGGTTGTCTGCCGTCTCTGGAAGCACCGCGGTTGCTGCCGCCTTTGGAAGCACTGCGGGTTGTGCTCTGTCACTGGAAACACCGTAGGTTGTCTACAGTCTCTGGAAGTACCGTGGGTTGCTATCGTCTCTGGAGACCTTGGGGCGTGTTCTTTCTCGGGAAGCACCATGGGTTGTGCGCCGTCTCTGGAAGCACAGTGGGCTGTCTGGTGTCTCTTGAAGCATCGTGGGCTGTCTGGTGTCTCTGGAAGCATCGTGAGCTTTCTGGTGCCTCTGGAAGCATCGTGGGTTGTGTGCTGTCTCTAAGAGTACCATGGATAAGCCAGCTGTCCCTGAAAGGACCGCAATTATGTTGCCTGTCATATCTAGAATCACTCGCCTGGTGTCTGTCGAACTACAGTGGGCTGCATGCCGTCTTTGGAAGTGGAAAGCATTAATTACCTTTCTATGTGGACTTTTTAATGGTTAGTTCTGTTTAATGTAACATTTTCTGCACTTAGGAGAAACCACACATCACCTGATAAAAGTACAATGGCTTCATAAATATCATATGATTGATCATTAAATCTTACGTCATAAGCATCTCGGAGCAATATAACAGGCAAGGAAAAACGCGTTAACAAAGAAAATCACCTTTCCAGTTTCATCTCAAGTCTCTTAATGTGTCTGGGAATCAAAGTCACTCTAGGAGGAGTCAGCGTCACATCAGCTCTTAGTGTAAATGATGGTCTAGATAGAACAATAATTAATCACCCTGTGTCGATTCCTCAAATGGATCTTTAATTACTTCCAGGCGTTCTTCTTAGGCTATCAGGCGTTGCATCGCTCACGAGGATATAGCCTGAATTGATAAATACACGTCAAGACAATATTTTCAACAAAGACTTTTCTACTTCTGTTGATTATTTCAATACATAAACACGAATACTGTTTTAGGTCTGATCAGCTTATCTCTGCGGATTTCGTTCTGGGAGCAGAAAATGTCAGAGGCGAAGATATCACACATATTATTTTTAGTTGTCGAGTCGTTATTTTGCTCAGCAAAAAGTAGAACAAGTTTTAGGCGACATTCTTAAATTTAACAGAATTAACAGCAGCGTATTACTATCATTATTATCCAGAAGATAATCCTTATCCAGATGGAACAAGCCTCAAGAGGCCATTGGCTTGAAATTTAAGTTTCCAAAGAATCTGGTGGTCATTTAACAGAAGTTACAGAAGATAACAGGAAGCACAAAAAGAAGAGATCACTTATTAGAAAATAAAATTAAGAGATAAATTAACAAACTGATAAATAAATTCGTAAAAATATAAATAAATCGTTAAAGCTCATGGTGAATTGTTTTAGGGTAGTAATGTATTGTATCTTCATTTTAACTTCTGAGGTCCTAATTGCAGCATTGCCAACTATATTATTCTCTCACAGTATAGGACAGACAACAAAGCGTAGCATCTTTGCGAAGGTTAACAACATCCAGTAATAATAAATGAACTTGAGCAAAATGGGTTTCTACAGTAGTTAGTAACTGGTTGGTGTAAACTCCAATTTATCTTCCCACAGATAAGATAAAAACGAAAATATTATCGTGTAAAGAAAATCATATAGCAAGGCAGTTCGTTATGGATTCCGTCTGTAATCGTGCGTGACATCACTTATCAGACCGCAAATGAAAACAAACCAGAAATAACACAGTAAATCATTTCCACTCACAACACAGTTTGATGTGGAACAAGGTCTCAGTTAAAAGAACAAATAAAAAATGCGCCGGAGTTTCTTCGGCGCAATCGAGTTTTCTGTACAGCCGCTACAGCGTATAATCAAGGCAACCGAAAATAGATCTGTCTTTCGGTGGTTCGGTATAATGCTTCATGAGCCGTGACCCATGAAACTTAACCACGGCCCGGCAGGCCTATCTTATATGGTTGCTGCATACGATTATGGCTAACTTTGCAACTTACATAAAATAAAACTAGTGAGGCCACAGGGCTGCACACATGGCATGTTTGATGTTTGGAGTGGTGGATGATCACCATACACTTGAAAGCCCCAGCCTCAGTGCAGTTTTAATATCTGAGGGCGGACAGAGAAAAGTGCGTACGGACAGACAAAGCCGGCACAATAGCTTTCTTTACAGAAAACTAAAAATCAGCGTACAGTAAGTTACAACTAAAATACAAAAACATTCATACTCACTCACATACGCACACAGACATACACACAAACGCACACAAATCCGTATGCAATAGACCATTCAATTCAACATAAAGCATCATTAGTTCAAGGGGTATTGGCAGTCCTCAAATCCTTGTAAACACCGTAATAGTTAAGTCAAACTTCCCATTGGTACTGTTATTGTGTCACTGGTGATAAACATACCCACTTTGGGATGTTTAATACCAGTCCTAACTCAAACCTACCCTACACTTTTTGGAGAATCCCTTCAAACTTTGCTCTTCACATTGTTTTTAACGAGTCATAACTAAACTTTCACAATATTGGAGTTCATGACAAACTAAATGTTTCGGCAAATAAAAATAAATTCAAGTGAAGACATCTACCGAAGACATCTACCCAAAGGAATGCAATCTATTTACAAGTACTTCTTATTATAATGCTTTTTAATCATGATGAAGTTAAACTTACGTGAGGTAACTAAGGATTAGGCATAGTCTTGCAATGTTTCAATGGTTCTCTCTCCCACCTCACAAATCAGCTTTAGTCGATATCGAAGAAGGTTTTAGAATATTTCACTCATTAGATCGATTTCTGGGGTGTCGAAAATAATGACAGTACTAATAAGAGTAATAATAATGATAATAAGAGTAATAAATGGTCATTTATTGTTTGTTATTTACTGATGCACATTATCTGCTGTGATCTGGATAAAATGACCCAACTAATATTCTGGAATTTATAGAATGAATGAAGTGGTGACAAATTATTTTTTATTTTGAGGGGATTTGTGGGGCAGGGATAAGCCGGGGTGGGGTCGCACCATATCAGAGGAAGCGGCTAATATATATATATATATATATATATATATATATATACTATATATATATATATATATATATATATATATAATATAACTATATATATATATATATATATATTTACGTGTATAAGAATGAATGTAATCCTCATTCACATAAATACAAGAACAGCAACACTGCAGTCACTCAAAACACTTAACTTGCCCCCTTTTCCCCAAATAAAAAAAAATAATAAAAAACTAAAAACCTACCGAGCCGATAAGAGTACCCACTGTTTACTTCCCCTTCTATAAATGTCGAATTGCCACCACGCGTCATTGATTTGGAGATAAAAAAAAAAAAAACCCTTGGAAGACAATCTTGCCAAGTCAGCTGTTACGGGCTCTATCGCAAACGACCATCGAGATAAGTATTGGTCATATACTAAATCTACTAGCTTTTGTTTTTGTTTTTTTTTCTCTCTATCTTTTCCTCCCATGTTTTTCTTTTAAGAGATATATCTGTTCGGCCAATACATTCTTTACGTTGGTCTACAATTTATTTAAAGCTATCTGCTTCTGCCATCTGATTCATGGTGGCCATAAGTCATGATTGGATCGATTCTCTCCGTTTTGATTTCTCCCGTCGACCGTTTCTCCTGCTCTCTCTCTCTCTCTCACTCTACCCGTATCAAATTGCTTCGAGATTTATAGATGAAGATAGGGCCATGAGTGATCGTACCTTGTGGGATAAGCAGAAGAGGTGCCGGTATCTTTATTATCAAGCTCTCATGATTTTTTTTTCCCCTCTTCAGGCAAAGTTTGACCTATCCTTTAATACTTTAGAACTCCTTTCTTCATGCCTGGGTTTATCCAGACTCCTTTCTATTCTTTAAAAATCCAGTAGGCATTACTTGAGTTCTTTGCAGCGTCCCTTCGGCCTCTAGCTGCAACCCCTTTCAATCTCTTTACTGTACGTCCGTTCATGTTCTCTTTCTTCCAACTTACTTTCCTCAACCCTCTCCTAACAGTTGTTTCACAGTGCAACTGCGAAGTTTTCCTCCTGTTACACCTTTCAAGCAATTTTACTCCCTATTTCCCTTCCTGCGCTGAATGACTTCTTAGGTCCCAGCACTTGGCCTTTGACATAAATTTCAATACTCCATTCCATTCTTGTATCTTCAACATCCCTAAATCCCTGAGAACATTCGGGCCCGGGCTAGAAAGTCTCATTAGGTTTGACCAACCCTAAAGACTGCACGGAAATAAACCGTCACATTGTTGATGGTAATGTTGCAGATATAAAATCATCAAAACGATACTCAGTTAAATAAATGTCATCTCATTGCCGGTATGTTTTAAGAATGAAAGCAAGATGTCCGATTGCGCCAGGGTGTGTTTACGAGATGAATGCCATATGACTTGGCTCGTAAAGAGTTATTCTGGTTATGGTTGTCAATTGTATGTGCGTGTAAAAGAGAGAGAGAGAGAGAGAGAGAGAGAGAGAGAGAGAGAGAGAGAGAGAGAGAGAGGCTCCAGAATAGTTTTTAGTATGCCTTCCTTTTAATCTTAAATTCATGATTGCCACGTGAAATGTATATATATATATATATATATATATATATATATATATATATATATATATATATATATATATATATATATATAGAAAGAGAGAGAGAGAGAGAGAGAGAGAGAGAGAGAGAGAGAGAGAGAGAGTCACATAACCAAATAATCATAATGAACACTAAGCCAGCTTCCTAAACAACTGGGTATACTGAAAACGTTGAGTCTCGTCGAAAAAATCTTATAAATTATCAAACATCAGGCACCTACCCAATACTACCGAGCCTGTGTCACTGCTAATATTTTCCACTGGTTTCATTACATGACCGAGCCACTGCTTAAAAATTCCAAGCACATGCTCTCCCCCTAATCACATACTCCATTGCTGTTGTGAAATGGGTAGTAGTTGAGCGTCTAGTTCATGTGACTAAACCCTGCAACCATTCACTTAAAGGTCCCGGTTTCTTCTGTCTTTGTGATTTATATAAACAAAGAGGAAAATGCGTGTTATTTACGCAACGACCCAAGACATGGCAAATGTACCCTATTGTCACTGATGAAATATGTGGAATGATTCAAGTATAACAGTTATTATACCTCCCATTATCTCAAATGCGGTTTTTTACTTTTTTCTTATTGCTACTGAGCGGATTATTTATCTTTGTTGTCGCAACTAATGGTACGTTTCCTGTCCCAGATTTGGAGGTTAGGGAAGCCGGAGTTATTCTCTACTCCGGGAGACTCGAGACTCATGACATTACATTCTCGTATCATCTTATTACTGGCACAGTTGGCCCGTCAAACATTACAACAATATTTATATAATGTTACAAGTGTTTCGTACCTGTAATATATGCAGATATTATTTTACTCTGCAGTTGCTCCCCTGAGATCTTGTGACAGATAAGTGTGGCGTCTATTACCCTTTAAACGATCTGCATTATTATAATAATAACCTTCAGGAAGATATGGATGCATATTGCCTCGCATAGTAAAGTTTTTTTGGTGACAAATATATATTTTATATTTTATCTAACACATTGGCAGCTTTTTAGTTTCCTGAATAGAAAACTATTGTGGCGGCTTTGTCTGTCCGCCCCTCAGATCTTAAAAACTACTGAGGCTAGAGGGCTGCAAATTGGTATGTTGATCATCCACCCTCAATCATCAAAATTACAGCCCTCTAGCCTCAGTAGTTTTTATTTTATTTAAGGTTAAAGTTAGCCATAATCGTGCATCTGGTAACGATATAGGCCAGGCCTCCATCGGGCCGTGGTTAAAGTTTCATGGGCCGCGGTTCATACAGCATTATACCGAGACCACCGAAAGAT
Organism: Macrobrachium rosenbergii; assembly: GCF_040412425.1. Lineage (NCBI taxonomy): Eukaryota > Metazoa > Arthropoda > Malacostraca > Decapoda > Palaemonidae > Macrobrachium > Macrobrachium rosenbergii. The sequence continues at coordinate 26,535,646 of NC_089761.1, read as the reverse complement.
AGATCTATTTTCGGTGGCCTTGATTATACGATGTACAGAAAACTCGATTGCGCCGAAGAAACTTCGGCGCATTTTTTACTTGTTTATTGCCACATATGTTGTGTATTCATATGCGAACGAACTTGTTAAATAATGTCTTTATCTTGCGGTTTGAAATGAGAATGTCAGTATTACCAAAATATTCTGATCTTAAGTACAGGTCTCAATTTTTTCAAGTAAAACAGCCTTATCTTTAGGTCGTTTAATTGAATTGATGTATTTTAATTCAAAGGATATGAATTAATACATTTATGATAAATGTATTAACTTTTTAACTAGATTTAGAAGATTAATAGACCAGGTTTTTGGGTAATCAGTTCATTTATGATATACCAACAAAGTAATATCATTCTTATTTGCTAAGGATTACCACAGTAAAAAAAAAAATTGTTGCATTTTTGCTGCTTGTGATTTTATTTTGAATAATGGTAATGAATAAATTTCTTTTCACAGAAGCCATTTATTTGTAGGGATAGGCGCAGTTAATCAATTACGAAAAAAAAAATTTTTGTTCTACAATTTTTCTATTTACATTTTCTCCTACTTCGACTGCGACTATTAAACACTGAATATCTGTGATTTACTGACTCCACCATTGATCACCAATGTGAATCTAAAAGGTGAAGTCTACTGGTGATCTTGTCGTTCTTAACTAAAGTTCGTATTCGTATCGGAAAACCTCCTGGAAATCTTTTCACAATTCTTGGTATCTCACACAGCTAAATAAGGAAAGACACGGAAATGATTTTTGTCAGTTCTGGCACTGATCTCTGAAAAATATCTAAGATCGTTCCTTATCTGGTCTTGGTATCTTCCACAACTAAACCCTGTAGGGGGTTAGTACCGTCAGTGCAACTCACGAGGTGCACTGTAGGCATTACTAAAGGTTCTTGGCGGGCGTCCTTTCGGCCCCCTAGCTGCAACCCCTTTCATTCCTTTTACTGTACCCCATTTCATATTATCTTTCTTCCATCTTGCTATCCACCCTCTCCTAACAATTATTGCAGAGTGCAACTGCCAGGTTTTCCTCCTGTTTCACCTTTCAGACCTACCTAGTGCTTGGCCTTAGTCCTAAACTCTACAGTATATTCCATTCCTTTCCTTACGCAACTGAAAGAATAAAGACTGCTTGTGATCTCTTGTGAATATCTGGTACTTATCTCTGAAAAACTTGAAGGATTCTTTAGTCGCTCTTCTTGATATGCCAACAAAGAGACAGCGTTTGACAGACTCTGGCGAGTCTGTCAGACGTTGTCTCTTTGTTGACATATCAAGGAAATCAACCAGACGTTTGTCACTGAAGGTAGCCTTCTCAAAAAAAAAAAAAAAAAAAAAAAAACTAAAGTTAAAAGCATGAGGTACTGGTTCATAAACTATTTCCTTTTACAATCCCAGACTGAAGGAAACAAGACTGAGAAGAGAGAGAGGCTGGGCTTTTGTCAGTGTATCAGTCAGAAAATTGAAGGCTGTCATGATTAGATGGACTTGAGTTACTTGAATAGTGACGGAGCGAATTTTCAATCTCAGTGAGTTTTCTGTTCCGGGAGAATGCGGCCATTATCACCTGTGTCTCTACTGAAAAAGTTTTCCTATTTTCCTGATTTTTCCAGGAGACGCCTAACTGTAAGTTGACAAATTGTCTTCCTTCGTAGGAAATTCCGCGTGAATTGTCTCCGAGTGAGAACTATTGATTTTGTCGTATAATAGCCTTTGATATTTTTTATCATTTTTTGTTTTGCTGGATTTCGAGTTCCTGTATCCATCTGAAGATGGTAGTTGAAAACTAGATGCTCCAGCCATAATCAGCCTGATATGAAGAGATAATCTTTATACTCGGGAAGTGACAACAATGTTGAACTGGTAACATTCTGGACTATTTTGTATATCATCTCTATACACACAAAATGTACAAATATTTCCTTCATTTTCCTGATTTACTTTTGTATCGTTTACAGCCAGAAAATGGTAACAGAAGAGCCTTTTTTAAACGTCATTTGACCGTTGTATTGCAATACTATAGAATGGTTAAATTGTATCTTGTTTTAAACCCGGTTTTGCCATTTGCATTACACAAATATTTTAACCCAATAATTTCCTGCTAAACAGAGAACATTTTTAGCCCTGGTGAAATAATTCTGGATAGTCTTTACATGTATCTAACGGCTTTCCCTGAGAGAGAGAGAGAGAGAGAGAGAGAGAGAGAGAGAGAGAGAGAGAGAGAGAGAGAGAGAGAGAGAGAGAGAGTGGAGGTGGGAGAGAGGAAGATGGGGTGGACAAATTTCTTTCAAAAAATGCCTTCTTGGACTTATAATTCGGTTTCCCCATTCCGTTATTTCCCATGACTTTGAATTTCCCAACCCAGAATGGTACCATACATCCCATTAAACCCCAGTATTGCTTTCCCAATGCTCCATATTCCCATATTCCATCCGCCTAACCAACAACATCCATCCCACCAGTAACAGCCCACTCTTTCTCTTATGGGGCAACCCCCCTTACCCAAATCCCTCCCATAAACCCCTTCCCCCCCCCACTACCCCACGAAAGCCAATGGTACCAGGAGTGATGTTGATGGCCAGGGAGTGCAGTGGAGCGCAGCGTTTAATGGCAACATTATAGTTCTAATAACCATCGTTTCTCACGAAGTTATGGCATCGTTAATGGCGACCACGCTCTATATTTATAAATGAAAGGCCATGGACAGTTGCAGTAATAACACAACCGCAGTGCATCGCCTCGACATTTACGGGAGCCCCTTAGTTGGGTGGTATATAAAGAGGGCGTTGGCGTCGATCTTCTTATTATTCTGTCTTTATGGTCCTCTCTCTCTCTCTCTCTCTCTCTCTCTCTCTGTCACTGTCACTGTCTCTGTTTCTCTCCGTCACTGTCTCTCTCTTTGTCACTGTCTCTGTCTCTCTGTCACTGTCTCTGTCTGCCTCTCTTTCTGTTGCTGTCAATGTCTTTGTCTGTCTCTCTTCCGCTGTCTCTGTCTTTCCTCTTTTCTCTCCCCTTCTCTCTCTCTCTCTCTCTCTCCCTCTCTCTCTCTCTCTCTCTCTCTCTCTCTCTCTCTCTCTCTCTCTCTCCCCTTTCTCTGTCTCTTCTTTCTCTCTCTCCCTCTTCTCTATTTCGTGAGGATCCACAAGCGAGAACGAACAGACAGAGGCGTCAACAGGGCGGGTGACTTTTCAGAGAACCAGAGGAAAGACAAAGACAGTCTCTCTCTCTCTCTCTCTCTCTCTCTCTCTCTCTCTCTCTCTCTCTCTCTCTCTCTCGTTTCGTGAGGATCCACGAGCGAGAACGAACAGAGACAGAGGCGTAAACGGAGCGAGTGACTTCTCAGGGAAGCGAGAGGAAAGACAGTGGTTAAAGGACCATAACTCACGCCGAACGACTAAGCTAGAGAGATGTTGTGGGTGGTTTAAAGGGAAGCGATTTTTGCGGGAAGGGATCTTTTCCATATCTCTTTAGAGGTCGTCTTAGATGAATCGCGCGGTAACGGTGGGAAATTGGTAATGTGTGCGAATGCGTGCTTTCTGGGGCGAAAATGTCAGCCACTGTGGGTTTTACTGCGATGGTAAGAGCCCTTATGTTTGGATAATATATATATATATTTTTTTCTTATTAGAACGTGCTATTTGCAAAGGCAGTTAGTGTTTGTGTGTCTGGAGTTGAATTTTACACCCGGATGTTTTGACGTTTCTGCCAGTTTTAAAAAGTGTGCTGCTATATCCTTCTTTGTTGTTCTTACGGGATCTGCTAAGCTTTTTTTATATAAACAGTTTTTCACGCTTTGCATTTATTTTCAGAATTTACTGTGATCATACTCTAGCTTGTGTGTTTTAAAGATGCATCGGGTCATTGGTTCCAGGGAAAAATGAGCTCGTGTTAAGAAATGCGTCCAGACGTCCAGTTATTTCAAAATAAGTTTCTACTCTTTTATGAGACTCAGTTACCTCAGTGATAATAATTAATATTCATCTAATAATAATGACGATGATGATGATTTTTATTACTGTTTTTGTTATTCTCATAACTTTCGTGTACGCCGTTCCATCACTCATCTTTCAAGAACCTATGGAAGCAGTTGTACCCTTCATAAAGTATAATAGCCAGCATGGATCTCCCGAGGACCACCAGGGGAGTAGCAGATGGAGCCAATGGAGGAGTAGGAGGAGGAGGAGGAGTAGGAGGAAGAGGAAGACCTGAACACAGAGGGAAGAGGGGAAAAGAAGACGAAGAAGAAGAAGAAGAGGAAGAGGAGGAGGAGGAGAAGGAAGGCGCTGAAAATAGAGAGAAGGAGAAGGAAGGAGCTGAAAAAAGAGAGAAGGAAAAGAAGGGAGGGGCTGAACATAGAAGAGGAAGAGGGGGGAGGAAGAAAAGGGGAAGGAAAGTTTGATAATCTTTTTGTCTATCTTTAATCACAGCGTGTATAAAAGCTAACGTACAACAGACTGGGAAGGCGCGGGGGCGGGGGAGGAAAGGGAAGGGGGGGGGGGCTCCAGGAATTTATGCCTTCCTGCGTTAACTGCAGAGACGGCGCGATGTGCTCGTTTTATCGCAATGCATACAACAAAAACTGTTCGCTTGTTCCGGCTGCCAATTGGTGGTTAGCTCAGCGGGGCGTCTTGTTAGCTTGGACCCGGCCATAATTTACGGCCATAGTTAAAGAGTTTCATGCTGTATATAAAAGCTCAATTTCGGCGTTTTCTCTCCTGGCCACCGCACTCCCCCCTCCTCTCTCTCCCTCTCCCCCACTAGCCACCACCGCGACTACCTCTCTTTTTCCTAAACCATTATGTTATTGCACGTTTCATGCGCCGGAAAAATCGTCTTTTTTTTATTTTTTCCCTCCTCCTCCTCCTCCTCCTCCTCCTCCGCAGGCGGTTTTTTCACAGCCATTTACATCTCATGAACGCAAATTAACGGGAGAAAATGGGCAGCAAAAGAAACACACGAAGGATGACTAAGGTATTTTGCATATTACTCACTTCCCCCCTCCCCCCCCGGTAAACGAAGCCTCTCGCTCACTCGCCTGAATTAAAATACAAATTCGGTGCTTGATTCCAGCATCACGATCTCTCCCAAGATGGAGGGATTGTTTTGGCCTAAGCAGAACAATAGCGCACAGTCCTCCCCTAGGTTTTGATGACCAGTCAGCCTTTGAGATAAATAACACCTTTTTTTTTTTTTTTTAAACAGCAAGAGTTATGCGAACGGATATTGCCGACGCACGATTTATTTCATTCGTTTTCGTAAGTTTTCTCTGGTGTTTTCACAACTAGGTTGATTTGATTTCAAGAATTGGATTAGTAAAAGGTGCGTTAGATATGGAGAGAATTCCCTCAGTTTCCTGTGCCTTCCCTACTGGTTTTCAAGATGCCTGCTCATGAGTGTATATATATATATATATATATATATAATATATATACATATATATATATATACATATATATATATATATATATATATATATATATATATATATAACATGTATATGTATTTATATATATATCACCACATCAATTAAGTGACTACTAGGTGTTAATTTACTGCTTAGGTCGACAGAAGAACAGTGAGTTTTAACAGAAAATTCATGAATCACGCTGCCAATTTTATATATATATATATATATATATATATATATATATATATATATATATATATACATATATATATATATATGTGTGTGTGTGTGTGTGTGTGTGTGTGTGTGTGTGTATAAAATCTTCCCCAGAAGTGGTCCAAGCTTTTGGTCTGTATATATAACGTCCCCCTTGGGGCAGGATTTGCCGTCTAGACCCTGTCTCACATGCAGTTAGTGCTAAGCTCAGATCTTCAAGATTTAACATAATAATGAGCACAAATGCATATCTATGCGAAAACTGAGAATGTCAGATAAGATAATCAAAAACAAACACGTCATGACTTCGCAGGTTTATGCTGCAACGCGCGCCCTCAGTCAACTCTCCGAGGCTGAAGCGTCCGCCTTGTTGTACGCCCTCCGAAACAGGAGGAAGTCGACGGGGGGGGGGGGAGATTTCCCCGAGCCCACTTTTTCATTAGGAAATGCGATCGCGTCCTTTGGGGCCTTTTATTACCTTCAATCCGGCGTTTTTAGCTCTTTTATTAAGCTCAATGCAGCCGTGATTAGCCATTTGGAAGCAAGAGCGCTACTTGGATTTCTTAAAGACCCTCTGAACACGGTTTCACGAAGCTGAGAGTTACAACGGGGTTCATTGTATTCATGAGCATTTTTTAAAATTCCTTTTTTTTTTTTTCCTAAACAAACCGGAGTTGTTGGCGGCATCTTCAAGAAGTTATATTCTGTGCAATAAGGCTGAGCTAATGTTGTTATCAGATGGCGTTTTCGCTTCTTTGTTATTTAGTTATTTGCTAGATTGCAGTGGAATTTATTTTTAGGGCACCACAAGAATCCAAATCTAATTGCATTAAAGCAACGCTTAGTCATGGCGCCTGAAATGCAGTGTCTGTCAAACTGCACTAAAATAATGATGATAATGATAATAATAATACTAGTAATAAGGTTCATATTTCATAAAATAGTGTTGGTAAGATTCGAAGTAAGTATTTTTGACTGAACACAGCAAAATAGCTGCACAAAAAGAGTTTAAATATTTTCGACAATTTCAGAGAAATTGCATGGCAACGGTCTGTGTATTTATTTATTTATTTACTTATTTTGCCCACTTAATGGATGATAATGTTTCAATAATGACAAGTTTCTTTCGGCGATCTAACCTGACATATACTGTAATTATATTATAGTGAAATGTTATTACCTATTGGCATTAAAAACTCTTGAAACCTGTATACATACACATATATATATATATATATATATATACTCAATATATATATATATATATATATATATATATATATATATATATATATATATATATTATATTCATATTTATATTTACATTATTATGAAATGTTATTGCCTGTTGGCATTAAAACTCTTGAAACCAGTATATTTTTATATTTATATTATAGTGAAATGCTGTTACCTACTGGCATTAAAAACTCTTGAAACCAGTATATTTTTATATTTATATTATAGTGAAATGCTGTTACCTACTGGCATTAAAAACTCTTGAAACCTGTACATATTTATATTTATATTATAGCGAAATGTTATTGCCTATTGGCATTAAAAACTCTTGAAACCTGTACATATTTATAGTTATATTCATATTTAGTAAGTCAGTGACTTAAAAACTGCTGTCATCTTCGAACGAGATTCAATTTTGATTTTACTGAACGCCATAAAGTCATATCTGTAACTCATCGTTTTCCCTTGTCATCACGAAAGCGATCATTTCATCACACCTCAAGCTCCGGAATTTTCTTCTTGCCTTACGTTTCCCAGACTTGTGTATCCATCCGTTCGTCAAAACACAGGCAGGCCTATCGCCTTCCTCAGTCTGAGGCCCACGCTTCTTCCCTCTGAGCTACTCTTATTTTTAGGGGCACGAAGATGGTAATGGTCTTACTACTCATTTGCCTGTACATTTAAAAAGAAAAATCGTACCTACAAACACTTATCATGAAAATGACGGCACCCTTTTAAATGACGCATTGCTTATAAATAAATAAATAAATAAATATATATATATATATATATATATATATATATATATATATATATATATATATATATATATAGACTTTTCACTTACACAATTACTCTGTGCATTAATACAATTACTAACAGAACCTAATTGAAACTGGATGGTATCTGGCGGAGCTATTTATTAAAAAAAAATTACAAGCTTCCCAGGAGTAAAAGTCCTCATTGTCAAGTATCCGTAGAATGACCGGACACGTAGTCCAGCTGTACTGATATCTGTATATAAATACAGCTGGACTAAGTGTCCAATCGTTACAGAATGCTGCAATGAACTATTAATTCTGGACTCATAAATTTCTTTTAATGAATAACTCCCGCTAGATACTATCAATTCAATAAACAAGTTAATATATATATATATATATATATATATATATATATATATATATATATATATATATATATATATATATATATATATATATATATATAAAACCAATCGTCTTAAGATAAATTTCTTTTAATAAATAACTCCGCTAGATACCATCAGTTTCAATGAGGTCTGTTAGTAAATATATATATATATATATATATATATATATATATATATATATATATATATATATATATATATATATATATCTATATATATATAACCAATTGTCTTAAGATGAGAATTCCGTATGGTTTACTGTAGTAGTTAAACTGTACCAATAATTATGAAAAAAAAAAAATTTCCAAGAGGATTATGTAGTGAATGATGGGAAAAGCTTTATAATAATAATAATAATAATAATAATAATAATAATAATAATAATAATAATAATAATAATCAAACGTGTTCCTCTGAAATGTGAAACTCTGCGAAAGTAGAAATACTCTCTCAGGTATACTGTAATCCCTCCAAGGCAGGAACCACTATACATTCACGGCAGAAAAACTTTATGTTAATAGTTACCAGTAGACGGCACTGTCTTCCAAGCACTCCTTTACTTCTTTGCTGCCTGGATATGAAATGCCCTTTCATTCTAACACTTTTAAGCACGTCATCAACCCACTACTTTCCATGGGCTTTCTCTTTCTTCTGTACTTTATTATTATTATTATTATTATTATTATTATTATTATTATTATTATTATTAACAGTAGTAATTGTAGTGCTGAATACTTTAAGACAGAAATTCCTTTGATTTCTTTACTTAATCTTCTGAAAGTTCGAAACCTTCAGAATGTTTTTCTGTGCAAAATATTTTTACACACATACACACACACTCACACACACACACACACGTACAAACACACATACGACAACAACTACTATTCAGTGAGTACCCCTTAACTTCAAAAATATATATTATTTTCAACTGCACGTTCCTGAATATACACACACCCACACCACGGGAAAAAAGTTCCAGCCTAAAACGCAACCGTGACATTGGCCCGCCGCCCCCCCGACCCCCGGCCCCCGCCCGGGTATTGGGCTACAAATTGATTTATTCGTTTCGAAATTGTGTCTTATTGCGAAACCTATTATAAATCCCCGGTATACAGCAGTACATAACTGCGCATGGTTTACTGTTATCTCTCCTCCAACGTCACATCAAACACGTCCGTATCAAAGCCGGTCACAGTCATGATAATAGAAATGAATTACCGTGATCCACAAATATGATAGGCTGTTGCAATAAATCTTTTTTTATTTAATTGAACTTCGAAAGTAATTTTCCCCGCTGTGAGATATGGAACGCAGAGCCAGAGCAATGGGCCGCAAGGCTCAAGTCATTATGGTCTGCTAGTTTCTGGGTTTAGTTGTCAGAGTGGACGTGTTCCCCCCCTACCCCCCCGCCCTGGCGTCTGTCCGTCAGATAGCTTCAGATCAGTCAGGAAATCTTCGTTACGTGGCTCTTAAAATCTTACTAAATCAGGGCATCAACGAGTGTTGTCACTAATGACTGACAAGTTCATGAGGCTGAGAGTCTTCTAGAATTGCCGTGCTCGGGATAAAACACAAAAGATTGGCAAATCAGGTTAGAAGTCGTCGGGAATTACTGTGTTCTTGATAAAGCACAGATGATTGACAAGGCATCAAGATGGGAGTCTTCGGGAATTACTGTGTTCTGGATAAAGTACAGATAAGACACCAAGTTGAGAGTCTTCGGGAATTACTGTGTTCTGGATAAAACAGAAATAATTGAAAAGTCATCAGACTAAGAATATTAGGGGGTTACTGTGCTCTGGATAAGATTTCAAGATTTTCTTGCAAAGTTTTACCCAAGTAATTTCAAGCCCAAAACTTGTCATACTTCCTAAAAATCATACGAGTCAGTATGGCCGATAAACACCAAAACATGACCCTCCAAAATCCCTAAAGTGGGAGCCACGCCACAAAACACCAAGAAATCCCCCTTATAAATCCGTGAGAACTACCCTTGATTTCAAACATTCGCGAATCCCCTTGACTCAAAAACTCAGCTCTCGACGAAGACAGAAAACACATCGCCATCAGACGAAATGAGATCCAGCCAAAAGCTCCTTCAGGTTGATAATGGCCACCATAAAGAAGGTGGGGAATGAGGGGGTGGGTGGGGGGAGGCTAGTCCCAGCCACGACACTTCATTAAGAAGGGGAAAATAAATGCTAGCGAGGAAGGCTGAGGCAGCCAACGGACGATTTATACAGCGAAAAACTTCCTTGACAGTAATGGCATTCAAGGGCGACCGAGAGGCATCGGTCATGCAGACGGGTATGCCCAAGGTCTAGACCTTGGGTACGCCATTGAGGCCCTCAGCCTCCGCATTACGCGCGGGAATCCTGTAATGGCTCTTCACCCTTCCATGCGCACAGCCGGTTTATAAGGATGGCCTAGACTCAGAGCCATAGATTAAGAGAGCCATGGATTCCTTAATCTATGGTTAGACCATGGGGTAGACTTAGACCGTCCCGGTCCCCTGTAGCGCAGGAATCTCCGCTACATCCTTTTTTGGGTCCTTCTATATCCCTTTTGGACGTCAAAGTACCTTTGAAACCCAAATGAGTATGCCTTTACTGCTTTTCTTCAAGTATATTCATCTTATTATGAATGACTGCGGCATTAAGAGCCGAAGAAAATACTTTTTCTGTGGCCGTTGGTGCAACAATCCCTCTCAGGTCCCTACCATTAATCTTTCAAGGTACGTGAGAGGATATAGGTATTTATTATGCTGTGTGTGTGTGTGTGTGTGTGTGTGCGTGTGAAAGGAAAACGTGAATGCAGTAATTATTAACTGTACTTTTAGCATATGTTTCAATAATTTTTTTATTTCAGTTATATCTTCTCCTATAATTGTAGTTGACATTAGTTTAGTTGATCTGAATTAAATTGAATTGAATATAGAATTTAGGCCAAAGGCCAAGCACTGGGACCTATGAGGTCATTCAGCGCTGAAACGGAAGTTGACATTGAAAGGTTTGAGAGGTGTAACGGAAGGAAAACCTCGCAGTTGCACTATGAATCAATTGTTAGGAGGTGGAAAGTAAGATGGAAGAAAGAGAATATGAAAGGCGGTACAGTAAAAGGAACGAAAGCGGTTGCAGCTAGGGGCCGAAGGCACGCTGCAAAGTACCTTACGCAATGCCTACAGTCCACCGCATGAAGTGCACTGACGGCACTGTCCCCTTAGTACTCTTGGTCTCACTTGGCTTGCTGTGCTTTGTTTTTGGTAGACCTAGTCGAAGGCTTTAAAAAAGGTTTGTTTATAAAGTTAAGGGTTAAAAAAAAAACATTGTTGTAGTTTAAAACTTCAAATTTGTTTTTTCTTTAAAAAAAAAAAAAAAATATATATATATATATATATATATATATATATATATATATATATATATATATATATATATATATATATATATATCTATATATATATATATATATATATATATATATATATATATATATATATATATATATATATATATATATATATATATATATATTGTCGGTATATATCGGAACTTTGACAATTTCATGCGCTAAACCACAAGTCAAAATTATATAGCTGCACTACGTCTATCAAATTTACATATAGAAAAATAAAAGCCGTTCAGTTTTTAGAACATTTATCTTAACGAAGTTTCTTGACTACAGTTATCAGAAATTTCGACTGACCATTTGATACAGCTGTGATTATTGACCATCTGGCATGCATATGCATATGTATAATCTATTCTCAACAAAAGCTAATCAGTCAAACATGCAAGCATACAATTTTTTTCTTTTCATTGCACGGTTTATCTTGCTGTCCAACTTCCCTAACTATAACTTCTTAGGATAACTGTGGGGGTGATTTTTCCAAGTTCCGCCATTAGATCCTTGTACCTCGTCTCATTTATTTTCTGGATCTCTCTGTTTCGCTGTCCAACCACTCCAACTCCCTCTTTTCATTGTCTTAAGCAGTGAATGGCTGAAAGTGCCCCGTTGCTTGGCTATGAAACCTAAAATTCGTAATCAATTCATTCCTTCTTTTATTCAGTCTCCATTATCCACATCCTTGAAAATTACGGAAGTTGAATTTCTTAAGGCCAGAGCAAAGCGGCTCTCTCTCTCTCTCTCTCTCTCTCTCTCTCTCTCTCTCTCTCTCTCCATTATCCACATCTTTGGAAATTACGAAAGTTGTTTTTCTTAACACCAAGCAAAGCAGCTCACTCTCTCTCTCTCTCTCTCCACTATCCACATCCATGAAAATTACGGAATTGAATTTAACGCCAAAGCAAACTAGCTCTCTCTCTCTCTCTCTCTCTCTCTCTCTCTCTCTCTCTCTCTCTCTCTCTCTCTCTCTCCCATTATCCACATCTTTGAAAATTACAAAAGTTGTTTTTCTTAACACCGAAGGAAAGC
>NC_089761.1:26515643-26518143 GCF_040412425.1 Macrobrachium rosenbergii | reverse complement strand
GAACCCTGGGTTCACGGAGAGAGGAAGGATGTGTTTTTACCATGTGTAACAAGCTTTAAAAGTGAGTCACTATTTGAGAGATGGTATACTTTATGTCTTATTATGAATGATAGTGTAAGAATGGTTTTTCCTTTTATTATCTCTCTCTCTCTCTCAAGCCTGGATTCATGGAAGGAGAAAGACGTGTACTCGTTTATTTCAGTCCTTTATTCAATAACAATAATATGCTGTAACATTCACCATTGGAGAGATGGTATACTCTATGTTTTGTTAAAAATAATAGTGTCAAAATGGTTTTATTATGAATGACAGAGTCAACATAATCAGTATACCACCTGTCCAAAGGTGACTCCCCTTAAAAGTGTATCATACATGGTGGATAAAAGAAGTAACCATTTTAACTTCATATTATTTATAATAAAACATAGGGTTTATTAGCTCGCCAATGGTGACTCGCTCTTACAGCTTACTAAACATAGTGAATAAAGGCATGAAATAATCCGGTACACGGCCTTTCTCTCTCCGTGAAGCCAAGCTCTAGAGAGAGAGAGAGAGAGAGAGAGAGAGAGAGAGAGAGAGAGAGAGAATATAAGAATATAAGAAGTGACACTATCATTTACGATAAAACCATTTTGACACTATCATTTAAAATAAAACATAGAGTATACCATCTCTCCAATGATGACTTTTACAAGCATATATATTATTGTTAGTGAATAAAGGACTGAAATATACGAGTACACAGTCTTTCTCCCGCCGTGAACCCAAGTTTCAGAGAGAGAGAGAGAGAGAGAGAGAGAGAGAGAGAGAGAGAGAGAAGAAACCATTCTGACACTATCATTTATAATAAAACGTATACCATCTCTCATATAGTGACTCACTATTAAAGCGTATTACACATAGTAAATACACATCCTTCCTCTCTCAGTGACCCCAAGCTCCTCAGAGAGAGAGAGAGAGAGAGAGAGAGAGAGAGAGACAGAGACAGACAGACAGACAGACAGACAGACAGACAGACAGACAGACAGAGAGAGTCACTTATAATAAGACAAAGTATACCATCTCTCAATAATGACTCACTTTTAAAGCGTATTATTCATAGTAAATACACTGCCTTCCTCTCTAAGTGAACCCAAGCTCCTCACAGAGAGAGAGAATAAAGAAGAAGAGAGAGAGAGAGAGAGAGAGAGAGAGAGAGAGAGAGAGAGAGAGAGAATAAAAGAAGAAACCATTTTGACACTATCATTTATAATAAAACATAACAGTGATTCACTTTTAAAGCGTATTATATACAGTAAATACACTTCCTTCCTCTCTCCGTGAACCCAAGCTGCTCCTCACAGAGAGAGAGAGAGAGAGAGAGAGAGACCCCAAACCATCCAGGAGTTCTTCCCACTTCGGCACCCCGCGGAGTGAGTGACGGTGAGGCCCTTCCCGCTGGAAGTGTGGTGCATGGATACGGCAGGAGTCTTATTAATAACCCGTCCAGAACATCAGCCCCCGTCGACAGCTCTCGCTCTCGAAGGATGAGGGAACCTGCTGTAGACGGGATTTTAATTGCCCTTTGATTAAGTGTTTTGTTTGCTTATCGAACTGGCTTGTTAAATTGTTTTATGATGGGTAGGGGCTGATGAAGGCGAATTTTGCATTGGCCGTGCTGCTTGGGGTGAGGGGGTGGGTACGGTAGGTGAGGAGTGGGTTAGGGGGTGGGGGTGACCAGGGGTATGTTTGGCCCATATGCTTGTGTTAGTATGTTTTAGTATTGGAATACATGGTAGGATGTTTAGAGACTCACAAAATGATATATATACTCTTGTATATATATATATATATATATATATATATATATATATATATATATATATATATATATATATATATATTTTATATATATATATATATATGTGTGTGTGTGTATAACTGAGTCATTTAAATATGGAACATTATGATTATTATATAAATAAAGACAAAATCCACGAACTCTGCTAAGTAAAGGACTATTAGTCGAAAGGCCTTGCAGCACTCCATTGTTTCTCTTTCCTTCGTGGATTTTGTCTTCATATATATATATATATATAAACATATTGACTGACAGATGGATAGATAGATAGACAGACTACGTTATATATATATATATATATATATATATATATATATATATATATATATATATATATATAAAATATAATGTATGTGAATATAATGTACATATATGTGTGTACAGTTCTCTCTCTCTGAACGTTAGATTTCCTTCCATCAACATGAAGAGCAGATTTTCCAAGTCAGTCAAAACCAGGGAGGGCGGACACGACTGACCCTTTCTCTCTCTCTCTCTCTCTCTCTCTCTCTCTCTCTCTCTCTCTCTCTCTCTCTCTCTCTCGTTCAAATCTCCAGCAAATCTCGCCACAAGAGAAGGAATCCATTAGAATTAAAATCAGTGAGACGACGCGATACAGAGATATGTTTGACGTCAAGATTTCGGACGAAACTATTCCGAAGC
>NC_089761.1:26503143-26513143 GCF_040412425.1 Macrobrachium rosenbergii | reverse complement strand
AGGAGTTTTTGTCAGGCGCTAATGGTCCTTTTTACCAGTCATTAGCGGCGATATTAGCATTGATCTTGGCCCACTATCCCTTTTCATGCTTTGTGCTGGAGCCTCATTTGCCGATAAAAGCCGTAATCAGGTGCTTGGCTCGCGGGCATGGGGGCATTTGTTACTGCCCGGACGCCGGTACGGAGGTGTGAAAACGGACGGTAAACGCCTGTCTCTCGCTCGTCTCTGTCCCTCTCTCTAGATGGTCGGTGGCTCTGGTGTTGTACTGTAACATTTCTCTCTCTCTCGATGTTGCTCTGGTGTTATTCTGTAACATTTCTCTCTTTTTCTGAATGGCTCTGTTGTTGTATTGTAACATTTCTCTCTCTCTCTCTCGACGTTGCTCTGGTGTTATTCTGTAACATTTCTCTCTTTTTCTGAATGGCTCTGTTGTTGTATTGCGACATTTCTCTCTTTCTTTCCCTCTCTCTGGATGGGTCTGGTGTTTCACTGTAAATTTCTCTCTCTCTCTATATGGCTTTGGTGTTGTACTGTGGCATTTCTGTCTATCGATGTGGCTCTGGTGTTGCACTGTAACATTTCTCTCTCTCTCGATGTGGCTCTGGTGTTGCACTGTAACATTTCTCTCTCTCTCTCTCTCTTGATGTGGCTCTAGTGTTGTACTGTAACATTTCTCCCTCTCTCTCGAAATGGCTCAGGTGCTGTACTGTAATATTTCTCTCTCTCTCTCGATGTGGCTCTAGTGTTGTACTGTAATATTTTTTTCTCTCTCTCTGTGAATGGCTCTGGTATTGTACTGTAACATTGCACTCTCTCTTATTCTCGATGTGGCTCTGGTGTTTACTGTAACATTTCTCCCTCTCTCTCGATATGGCTCTGGTGTTGTACTGTAACATTTCTCTCTCTCTTTTGATGGGCAGTTGGAAATGAAATAAAAAACAAAAGTGATTTGCTACAAGTAACATCATAAAAGGGAAGAAAAATAAACATTTTTGTAAACTCTCTCTCTCTCGATGTGGCTCTGGCGTTGTAGTGTAACAATTTTCTCTCTCTTTCTCTATCTCTCTTTATGGCTCTGGTGTTGTACTGTGACATCCTTCTCTCTTTCTTTGTCTCTCGATATGGCTCTGGTGTTGTACTGTAACATTTCTCTCTCTCTCTCTCTCTCTTTCTCTGCATGGATCTGATTACTGTATTGTAACATCTTTCTCTCTATCGATAATATGGCTCTGGTGTTGAACAATAACATTTCTCTTTTTCTCTCTCTCTCTGGATGGCTCTGATGTTGTACTGTAACATTTCTCTCTCTCTCTCTCTTTCTCTGCATGGATCTGATTACTGTATTGTAACATCTTTCTCTCTATCGATGATATGGCTCTGGTGTTGAACAATAACATTTCTCTCTCTCTCTCTATAAGGCTCTGGTGTTGTACTGTAACATTTCTCTCTCTCTCTCTCTCTCTCTCTCTCTCTCTCTCTCTCTCTCTCTCTCTGTATATGGTCGGTGGCTCTGGTGTTGTACCGTAACATTTCTCTCTCTCTCTGTGTGGCTCTGGTGTTGTACTGTCACATTTCTCTCTCTCTCTCTCTCTCTCTCGATTAAAGCTCTGGTGTTGTACTGCAACATTTGAAATACAGACTCTGTCTCCGGGTTATCCTACTCTGCAATATGTTGCCAAAACCTTCAAAGCCCTATTAGTCAGAGATACTTTTGGGCAGCGAGTGGTCTAATGGTGGCATCCCTTCAAAAGTAATACATATTTACCAGGTTGGTGATGGCGTCCCTGAGAATATATACATACACAATACACACAACCCACAGATACACATACACTAACACATACACACACACAGATCCAGGGGTAGAGGAGGTAGAAGGTACGAAAAAAAGAGTGTTCGTCTTTTATTATCATTCCTGGGCGAGGAAGATGCATTATTTTGGGTGGTAGTAAAGGATGCTTAAAGACAGTGATTAGACCTCTTCCCTAACACCCCGACTCGGCGAGATGGCCTTAGCAGACGTGGCTAAACGGGCGGAAATTACACACCTTCTCCCGCCATTAAAGATGTAACTCATGATGCTGCCGATGAAGTGGGTACTTCTCGCTTCTTTTTTCTTTTTTCCTCTTCTTCTTCTTCCTCCTCCTCCTTCTCTTTATTTTTTGTCTTTCTACTTCTTCTTCCTCTTCTTCTTTCCTGTTCTCATTGTTTTAGGAAAGAAATGTTTACCTACTACTGAACGTATCAAGTGAGAATGTCAGGGAACTCTAAAGGATTCACTATATATATATATATATATATATATATATATATATATATATATATATATATATATATATATATATATATATATATATATATATATTATATACATATATATAAGTATAAATATCTATATATATATATATATATATATATATATATATATATATACATACATATAATTATATATACGCTCTCTTCGTCTGAAATGGCCAGTTTTTCCAGTATTATGACCGAACTACGAGCAAGTTACACACTTGAGTTTCCTCGAGGGTTTTGGTAAATTGTGTTGCAAAACATCCTTAGAGATCCCTTCAGCTCTAGGGTAGGCTATCAAAGATTTACAATTAAAAAAAAAAAATCAATATTTACTTATTTATCTATACATTCAGCAGAACCTCGTAATATTCACCAAAAACGTCGTTTCAGGAGATTACGAAATGCCCTCTCATTTCATCTTATCGTTTTTAGTTGCTGCGGGATTATGATGTCAACAAGCTTGGATCTATGTAAGAAGACAAAAGTAAAGTTCTTTTATCGCCTAGTCAATAGAGTAGGCATATAAAAACGATGAAAATGTAACAAAAAGAAACAAAATATTTGCAACACTATGCACAAACACGTACACAAATGCAAAAAGCATTCATTACTTAAATGTTTGTTGTAAATTAATAGAGACCTTTCATTTTGACAATCTCGATATATCTTTTGACAAACTCCCCCATTTGTATATAAAAAATATATCCTTCTCTGTACAAGAATATCACCGTTTGAGACATGACTACAGAAGCAAATAGACAACTGTCAGTGGATTTGTCGTCTTTATATGATCTGCAATAACATTCGTAATTTCTTTTCAGGAGGCGTTTTTATTTATTTATTTATTTGTTCATTTATTTATTTATTTATTTATTTATTTATTTATTTATTTATTTATTTAGATATAGAGAAAGATGGTACCTGCTGTAACTGCTCATTTCTTCCCTGGGACATGAGACCTAGACCACCACCTTTGATGATTGATAAAACTCAAAATAGAATAATGTCCAGCTGATCTTAACATTAAAACCACAGTCCAGACCAAGACCTAAAAAAGAGAGCTCTTTCTTTAGGTCTTGGTCTGGACCTCTTTCTTTAGCTCCTGGCCTGGACCAAGACCTAAAGGAGAGAGACCTTCTTTAGGTCTTGATCTAGACCAAGACCCAAAGAAGAGAGCTCTTTCTTTAGGTCTGGTCTGGACCAAGACCTAAAGGATAGAGACCTTCTTTAGGTCTTGACTTAGACCAAGACCTAAAGAAGAGAGCTCATTCTTTAGGTCTTGTTCTAGACCAAGACCTAAAACAGAAACTTTTCTTAGCTCTTGGTCTAGACCGATGTAGAAGCATGCCTTGAAGGACGAAGCTCTTGAGGGGCCACAGCTACTACTGTTGCTGTTAGCCGCCCCTGGGGAGCCAGGTTTTATTGGACGGATGTCTGGTAGTCAGAAGGCCTCAGAGTAACCCCCTCCCCTCCTATAACTCAAAAGCTCCTCCAACGCACACACACTCGCAACCTATAGGTCTAGAGAATACATCCTCCTCACTCGCTGACTGACTCCGTCGTGGTATCATTAGCTTTACCCGTTGACCGCAATATCCATCCGTGGCCGCAGAAGATTTGATCACTCCGGTCGTTGCGGTTTCGGTATTTTATGGCGTAATTATCTCTCCGGGGAATGCCACATCTGCGAGATAGTATCGAAGATCACGTTGATTTTTATTATCCTTCCCAATTACCGTAATCGATGCTTAGGGTATGGGAGTCCTTACGCGTGATTCATTAGGCGTTTCGACTGAGATACGGGTATACGTAATGGCTGCTACACACGGCCAACTGTTGGCACCGGGAGAGATGATTGTAAGGGTCTTTTTTACTTCTCTTTCTCCCTCTCTCTTTTTTTTTCCCTTCATCATCAGGCAGCTGCGGATAGAAGGTTCCAGTCATATTTGACCATAACTCATGGGGCGTCCCCGCTGCGAGAGGCTCTTAAAAACTCTGTGCCGCAGGTAATTAAAGAGGGATTGGGGGCCAATCTGGAGACTTAATTAGGATCCGGCGCTGCTGGAGACCTCATTATTTACGATCAAGCACGACTCATAACACCATCATAACCTTCCATGTTTTTACACAAAGTCTGGAACGGCGGAGAACACCCCCTTCCAGGCTAACCGCTACCAGACGCCAGGCTTAAGGAGGAAGAACAGGATCCTGGTGGTCACGAAGCCTTCCCCTCCTCCTCCTCCTCCTCTTCCTGGGTCTTCCTCCTCCTTCTCCTCTTGGTCTTCCTCCTCTCCTTTCTCCTCATGGTCTTCCTTCTTCTCTTTTTCCTTCTCCTCCTCATTCTGGTCTTCCTCCTCCTCCTCATGGTCTTCCTCCTCACGGTCTTCCTTCTCCTCCTCTTCCTGGTCTATCTCCTCCTTCTCCCCCCGGTCTTCCTCCTCCTTCTCCCCCGGTCTTCCTCCTCCTCCTCCTTATGGTCTTCCTCTTCTTCTTTCTCCTCATGATCTTCCTTCTCCTCCTCATTCTGGTCTTCCTCCTCCTCCTCCAGGTACTCTAAAACATCTGTTGCATTTGTCGACTGGTCTGTCTGTTTGTCTACACTGGATGACGGCCGTGGAAGTGTAATACATTGAAGGCATAACACGAATAAACCGTAAAATATAATGTACGTTAATCAGCTGCCACAAGTTGCACTCGACAGATATAATTGAGGCACATTTTACGTCTAATGAAAACGAGTGGTTCTGTTTGCTTAAGAATTTCTTGATTAAAGCAGCGAGCCTGATTTAGTCATGAGGGAGAGCTTAACAAAGGCTCTAATGACTGCGTGTAATTCATTGAACGTTCATGTACAATGATGTACAAAGTCTCCTCAAAAAAGATATTCGATAATAAATACCGCTGCAGTTTTGCTTTCTCTCTCTCTCTCTCTCTCTCTCTCTCTCTCTCTCTCTCTCTGTACTTGTAAAAAAAGCATGGACGATTTACATACATTTAAGAAAAGACGAACAGAATACATATGCATATATATTCTTTATGAATATTTATAAGACGGTGATATAGGATACAAGCGAAATTAATCATATCTTAAAACTATGTATTTTATAAAGACTTATTTTTACTTGGGCGAATTTCAGTTACAGAATACGTGATGACACATTGAATTCAGTTACCTTAATCTATCAAAATCTGTTTACTTGTACACCAAGCCACTAAGACAAAAAAAAAAAATACGATTGCTAACATTTCAAAACATGTTTGTATCTGTGAGATCCAAGTGTGTGTGTAATATATACATATATATATATATATATATATATATATATATATATATATACATATATATATATATATATAAAGGGATGGAGTGGTTTAGTGTGGACCTCTGGGCTCTTCAACCAGCTGAGACAATAATATAAATATATATATATATATATATATATATATATATATATATATATATATATATATATATATATATATATATATATATATATATATATATATATATATATATATAAAACGTATCAGTTGGTTTAAGAGCTCAGAGGTCCGCATCAGATTACCTATTCCCTTTAACGCCTTACCACCTTTATGGGCTAGCCCTTGGGCGAGGTCACCCATCCTGGCTTAAGCCCGACTTACTCTTAACCAACCAACCAGTCAACCAATCAGTAAAAAAAAAAAAAAGAAACTTTAGACCCACACATTTCAACCTCTTTAACTTCCCTCCCGACGTATCGTCCACTATAACTCCCGTCTGCCTCCGCCTTGGTGAAAGCAAGCAAGCGAGCAAGCAAGCAAGCAAGCAAGCAAGCACAAGCAGCAGCAGCAGCAGCAGTAACTCGGGGCATTACGAGCCAGGCAAGTGCTTGTAATCTGCCTTACATGGCATATTTGCTCGGTCGTAAAAGTTAATGGAATAACCTGTATTAACTGACGTCTATAACCCGCCATGATCATGTTGCTGCCTTTCTACAACCCTGGCCGTCTCCAAAAGTGCGGATGGGTCTTGTTTCCCGGTTTTGGGGAAGGGTCTAGTATTTACATAATATTATTTAACAATGGGAGATGTCATCACCATGAAAACAGGTAAAAAATGCGCCGCAATCGATATTTCTGTACAGCGTATAATGCTGTATATGAAACTCTCAGCCACGGCCCATGCAATCTCAGCCGCAGCCCATGAAACTTTCAGCCACGGCCCGGTGGTGGCCTGTGTTGTTGGCACCTATAGCGCTGCCAGACGAATGATCATGGCTAAATTTAACCTTAAATAAATTAAAAACTACTGAGGCTACAGGGCTGCAATTTGGTATGTATGATGATTGGAGGGTGGATGACCAACATACCAGTTTGCAGCCCTCTAGCCTCGGCAGTTTTTAAGATCTGAGGGCGGACAGAAAAAGTGCAGACAGAAAAAAGAGCGGACGGATAGACAAAGTCGGCACAATAGTTTTCTTTTACAGAAAACTAAAAGGGATTTTACGAAATATTTATAACCTCAGTCACAATTTCGTTACATAAATTTATTCCAGGCTTTTTTTTTGTATTTTTATGCATATTCTTATAGTTGTCGGAGGCATTGTTTTTTTTATATTATGAACTTCATTACTGACTGTTCCTTCTTCTTGCGCGAAGAGACCTTTGATTAAATGACTGATACGATTCCTGTTAACTGTTATTAAATTACACTGAATTCCATTTACAGTGAAGTTCATTTGACAGTTGCTAAAATTGTCAAAATGTTGCATAGCATAAATATTCATTTTATCTCAACATTAAATTATTATAAGCCATATCATTATAGTAAAGTAAAATGTTTCAACATATTCAAACGTTAAATTCAAGTTACTAATGGACTTTCAGCTCTGTATATACGAGTAGCCTTGGTTTTCTTTAATAATCATCATCCTTGCAGCTATCAAATATTATGACCGAAGTGGCTTATATATTGCTGTGTAAAGAACGATGGAAATAAAAAATAAAATCGGCTTTTTTTATTTAATACGAAAATTAAAGATCGCGGGCCATAGACTATAACAGGGAATAATTTTTTCGTTCTGTTTAGTTCAGATAAATGAAGCCTAACCACTAAATTAAGCATTGCCAAGGAAAACAGATGGAAGACTTACAACCACATGCTAAAGGATGCAATTGAGAATATCGATCATGCGCGACCTCTGCCATTAAGGCGATTAATTCGAGAGCCTCCGTCACAGAAGTAAAGGTCATAAAGCAACTGGATGAAAGGGCCACCCGGGAGAGCATTAAAAAGATAACTTACAGATCAAATTGGCAGGTGAAGGAAAGCCAGCATACCGCAGCCACAGTCGTAAAGGTATAGATATTGGGGAGTGGAGGGGGGAGGGGAGGGGAGATGACGTGTAGGGAGGAGGGAAGTGAAGGGGACAGGGGTGAGATGAGGTGGAAGGGGAGGGAAGTGAAGGGGGACGAGTGGGGTGAGATGACGTGGAGGAGGAGGAAGTGAAGGGGGGCGGGGTTTAAGATGACGTGGAGGAGGAGGGGAATGAAGGGGACAGGGGTGAGATGAGGTGGAAGGGGAGGAAGCGAAGGGGGACGGGTTTTAAGATGACATGGAGGAGGAGGAGAGTGAAGGGCGACGGGGGTGAGATGAGGTGGAAGGGGAGGGAGGAAGGGGGACGGGTGGGGTGAGATGACGTGGAGGAGGAGGGAAGGGAAGGAGGCGGGGGTTTAAGATGACGTGGAGGAGGAGGGGAGTGAAGGGGACAGGGGTGAGATGAGGTGGAAAGGGGGAGGAAATGAAGGGGACGGGGTTTAAGATGACGTGGAGGAGGAGGGAGTAAGGGTGACAGGGGTGTGAGATGAGGTGGAAGGGGAGGGGAGTGAAGGGGGACACGGGGTGAGATGACGTGAAGGGGGAAGGGAGTGAAGGGGGTAGGGGGAGCATTGGAAGGGGGAGAAGAAGACATGGTAGAATGGGGGTGGAGTGGTACGGGGGTGGGAAAGGGTGACATAAGGTAGAGGGGAGGGAAGAGAGGGGTAGGGGGAGTTGCCCTAATAATAATGATGCTAATTAAACCCGACCAAAAACTTAAGCTCTCTGTCATTACACGCTTTGTAATGGTGGTCCTTATCATTTGCCCTCGGGTGATGGCCACTATTACGGGCCATGACTGACAGACAGGCTGACAGACAAACAGACAGACGGATAATCAGTGCTGAAAGTAAACACGCGAGTGCTCCTTGAACTTTGTTCATTTGTACGACAATTTTTCGGAGCAATTAAAGTCTTATTATCCAGTCATTCTGGAGCACTTCTGATACGCTATCTCATTCATGTGAGGTATCTTTTTACAGGAATATAAATTTATTCTTATCACTGAATAAGTTGTGAGAAGTTCTGGTGTGGTCTTTGTTCAAAGGAACTTCATTTCCTTCAAGTATGTAAATTCTTGTCATTTGGAGAAATTCTGGCATCTCGTTGTTAAAGGAATTTAATTTCTTTCAGCAAAACATTTAACTATAGAATTTAATGTTTTCCACAGCTTCGCAATAAAATCTTTGACTTAATTCTTGTATGTTAATTTCACTTTAAAGTAAAATTGTTTTACATGAGCATTTTTTCTATATTTTACAGAGATAAGATCGACAATTGAAGCATAAGGTGACGGCTATTGGTCACTTATCAACAAAATCAGTTAAATTCTCATATAACATTACTTGCAATAAAGCAGTAAAGTTAGTGTACATTACCAAATTAACATTCACTGGTCGTTGCAAGAAAGAATAAAAAAATACTGTAAGGATACTACTATTCACAAGTAAATATATATGGTGCAAATTCTTTCAAACGATATGAACCTTTGGCGCTTATCATCAAAAGCATGAAAAACTGTAAGACTATTATCATCCTCAAGAAACCATGACATTCATCTCAGAAACATTAAGAAGCCATATCATTTCATTATTCATTAATAATGATTTCATCATTCATTAGAAAATACGACAAGCATTCTGAGAAATATAAAGAAAATCCACGTTATCATAATCACTATCATCATTGTAGTACCAGGTCATTAGCCCAAACATTCACAAATCAATCAACTATCATCATTATCAACATTGTTTGATTTTGGGAGCACTCTTTCCGGGCCTTATTTGAGCCATCGTGGCTTATCAAAAGCATGAAAAACTACGTGTTTATAAAAGCGATATCTCCTTCATCCATTACTCGAAGAAAACCCGACAGCAGCTTTCTCCTTAATTTCAAGATGTCACTTAAAATGACTCGTTGTTGTCAGATTATTTTTCCAGGGACTTCTTGTAGCAGGAGCCTAAGCTGACACAATACCAGCCTAACCTATTAAAACGCAGATTAATTATTATTATTCAGAAGACGAGCCCTATTCATATGGAACAAGCCCACTGACTTGAAATTCAAGCTTCCAAAGAATGTGGTGTTCATTAGAAAGAAGTAACAGAAGGCAATAGGAAATACAGAAAGAAGATATCAGTTAATAGAAAAGATAATAATAAATGAACCAATAAATAAAAATGCAAGTAAACTATAAAATACAAGACGAGTTGTTTTAGGATAGTAATGCATTGCATCTTCGCTTGAACTTCCGGGGTAATGTTACAACAACCTCAGATAAACTGTTCCACAGTCCAATGGTAAGTGGAATGAAGGACTTCTGGAGCTGAGGGCTCTTGC
>NC_089761.1:26468143-26493143 GCF_040412425.1 Macrobrachium rosenbergii | reverse complement strand
TAAGGAAGAACGAATGTGGAGGTAGTTATATGTATATATAATATATATATATATATATATTTATTTATTTATTTATATATATAAATATATATAAAAATTTATATATATATATATATATATATATATATATATATATATATATATCTAGGTAGGTAGAGCAATTTGGAGTTATAAATACACACACACACACACACACACACACACACACACACACATATATATATATATATATATATATATATATATATATATATATATATATATATATATATATATATATATATATATATATATATATATATATATATATCTCGGCGAATAGAGCGAATTCGGAGGTGGGGAAAAGGGATTTCTGGCAACACCCGTTCGCCAAGAACCTGATAAACGACGGCGATTATTCACCGGAACTTGGCGTTCTCTCTCTCTCTCTCTCTCTCTCTCTCTCTCTCTCTCTCTCTCTCTCTGGGCCGGGTTGCAGAATATAATGCCCCGGTTGAAGTATTAATGACGAAAGATCATAATCAGGACGACAGAGCCGGGACAAATTACGGTCATAATTCACCTTTTTGGTTAGGGTGTTGGGGGGGAGAACGGGGCCGAGCAGGAGGAGGAGGAGGAGGAGGAGGAGGAGGAAGAGGAGAGGAGGAGGAGGAGGAGGAGGAAGAGGAGGAGGAGAGAGAAGGAAGAAGGAGGTAAGGAGTAGGGAGAACGAGAAAGAGATAGTGAGAGAAACGAGGGAAGTAGGAGGGGGAATTGTTTATGAACAGAGGGAAGGGGGGCAGAGCAGAAGGAGGAGGAGGAGGAAGAAGGTTAGGGGTAAGGGGAACGAGAAGGAGACACAAAGAGAAACGAGCGAAGTAGGAGGGGGGAATTGTTTGCGAATATAGGGAAGGAGGACAGAGCAGGAGGAGGAGGAGGAGGAGGAGGAGGAGGAGGAGGAGGAGGAGGAGGAGGAGGAGGAGGAAGTAAGGAGACAGTGAGAAAAACGAGGAAGTAGGAGGGAGAATTGTTTGTGAACAGAGGGAAGAGAAGAAGAGCAAAAGGGAATAGGAGGAGGAGGAGGAGGAGGAGGAGGAGGAGGAGGAGGAGGAGGAGGAGGAGGAGGAGGAGGGAGGAGGAGGAGGAGGAACGAGAAGGAGACAGAGAAAAACGGGGGAAGTAGGAAGGGGAATTATTTGTGCAGAGAGGGATAGGGCTCATGAGCGGGAAGAGGGAAGGGGAGAGAGAGGGGAAGAACAGAAGGGGAGAGAAGGAGAAGGAGGAGGAGGAGCAAGAAAGGGGAAGGAGGCAAGGAGTAGGGGAAACAAGAAGGAGACAGGGGTAGAAACGAAGGAAGTGCAAAGGGGAATTATTTGTGCAGAGAGGGATAGGACTCACGAGAGAGAGAGAGAGAGAGAGAGAGAGAGAGAGAGAGAGAGAGAGAAGAGAGAGAGAGAAGGTGTGTCTCACTCCCTAGGCACAGAAGGAACAACAGTACACGGGTAATGTACACCGGTAATTTACCCATCTCTCACATTCAATGGTCCTTGTCATTTATACCTTCCGTGAAAAATGATCTCGGAGGTTCGATGACGCATGCGCTCTCCGCGATAAAACGAGGAGTTATTGAGGTTGTTATTTGCTGGTGGAGAGAATGACAAGCAATGACTAATGGGGGAAATTAGGGGTTGTGGGGGGGAATGTAATAGATGATGTATGAAATGATTTCTTTTCTTTTCCTTTTCTTTTTTTTTTTGCAGTCGACGTTCGGGGTACAATAGATAGATAAGCAGGCAGTACTGTGCTTGCATGCATGCGACTCAGGGTTAGAAATGTGATCTAATGATTACATGGTTTTGTTGCTGTTTCATGCATTGTGTAATCGTCATTTTTTTCTTATTTTCTTGATTTATTAACCAGAGAAAGAAGGCAATGTTTCTTTTCCTTAACTGATGATGAACACCTTCGCTCGTTGGAGAGAGAGAGAGAGAGAGAGAGAGAGAGAGAGAGAGAATCTGCAACATATGGGGTGGGGTCTCCGTCACCGAGGACATTTAGCCATTTGTCAACGATGCCACATAATACTTCTTTTACTAACAGCAATTTTAGACGGTACTCAGTGGTGTCATTCAGTATTTCTGTCGTCTGTCGATCTCAAGCGTTGTGTGGATGTTGAAAAATACTAAAAAAAAAAAAAAAATACTACTACTACTACTATTAGTGGAACTACTTCTACAAGTAACAAAAGAAAATATCTACTTTTCAGGTCCGTTCACCAGTGTCTCGTCCGAAGATTCACGCCTTTAGAAAGTTTTGTTTCTCTTTTAAATTACTGAATAAAGTTTCACTAAACGTCGTTGAAGGGTCTACTCTGGTGATCGGGAACTGGGTTCAATAATAATAATAATAATAATAATAATAATAATAATAATAATAATAATAATAATAATGGAAAAAATGTTTTATTAAAAAAATTGACACTACGATATTGATGTAAAAATTACGTTAACAAATTATCTTGAAAAATTAATACATTTCTTATATATATATATATATATATATATATATATATATATATATATATATATATACATATATATACACATATATACACACACATATATATATACATATATACATACATACTGTATTATATATGTGTGTTTGTGTATACAAAACCTCACACCTTTCCTTGACCAAGTTTCTCTAAATCAGTTTTTAAATGTATAGAAATATAATGGCAATTATTATGTTTCTAATAAAATAAAACATTAAAAAATAAGCTTTTTCTTAATAATCTTTTAAAGGCATAACTCTGCATATATGGCCTCCGACGAAAACAAAATAAAAGAAAAACTCAAATCATCTGAGTACGAGAACTCATAAATTTATATATCTAACAGGAGTCTCACGAAAGCCTTATCGGTGATCCGCGCTTCTTACTTCTGCAAATACTTAATAATTTGACTTTTCCTGGACTGCCACTACAAACGCACTAAAACGGAAAAAAATGGAAAAAAAAACTCGAAATGATAAAAAACTCCGTAATTTTCAGTAAAATGTTGCCATAAATCATGACGTAATGTCAGATACGGACGATCTCTAAAGCATGGAATGTCCATTGGTCGTAATGATAACTCGTAATGGCGTGTACTTCCTGTCACTTTTTTCGTACAGCTAAAGCTTTATTATTGTTCAGCAAAGCCCGTCATTTTTAAACATATATTTAGTGTTCTTTTTAGCCTCTGACTGATATTGCTTTTTTTGTTATATCTGTCAGTATAGAGAATACTCTATAATTGAAATAATTCATTTTGTACTTTACGTGAATAGAATGTTCATCCTTTTCTGGGGTGATTTATTTCGTAATGACAATGATTTGAATACAGTTTGCGTTTATTGTATCTTACAGTGACGCGAAAAGTACAGAGATTTGTATTTTGTTGAGACTAACTTGACCCCTAAAGAGTAGTGAAGATTTAATAGAAGGATAATAAGGAGAACAGGAAATGAGAATTGATGTGAGATTTGACTGAAAATTACAAAAACAAGTAAAAAATGCGCCGAAGTTTCTACAGCGCAATCTAGTTTTCTGTACAGCGTATTTGAATCAAGGCCACCCAATATAGATCTTTCTTTCGGTGGTCTCGGTATAATGCTGTATGAGCCGCGGCCCACGAACTTTAATCACGGCCCGGTGGTGGCCTGTCGTATATCGTTGCCAGATGCACGATTATGGCTAACTTTAACCTTAAATAAAATTAAAACTACTGAGGCTAGAGGGCTGCAGTTTGGTATGTTTGATGATTGGAGGGTGGATGATCAACATACCAATTTGCAGCCCTCTAGCCTCAGTAGTTTTTCAGATCTGAGGGCGGACAGAAAAAGTGCGGACAGAATAAACTACGGACGGACGGACAAAGCCATCTCAATAGTTTTCTCTTACAGAAAACCAAAGAGTTGACTGGCGATGTCATTGGTAAAGAAGGGATGAGAAAATCTGACGTAAACGAAATCAGACGCAAAGAAATATTGTTGAGGTCAAAAATTCGAAGGCTTTAAGCTTATCTAGTCCAACAGAGGAGAATGAAAAGGAAGTAAGAGGAGGAAGGATGAAAAGCAGGAAGAAAGAAAGGAAGGACGGAAGGGAAAAAGAATGAAGGAAGAGCCGGCTAGATGAGGAGGAGGCTGTGGGTGGGGGAGGGGTTGGGGTTAAGAGCTGGCAAGGATGGGGTGGGGGAAATCCAGCAGAGGAGAATTAAGAGGAAGTAAGAGGAAGAAGGAAGAAAGGAAGAAAGGAAGCAGGAAGACCCAGCTAGATGAGAAGGAGACTGTGGGTGGGGGAGGGGCTGGGATGACAAGGAGCGGGTGGAGGAAATTCGGCTGAGGAGAATGAAGCTGAAATAAGAGGAACAAGAAAGGAAGGAAGAGAGGAAGGAAGGAAGGATAGAAGCAGGAAGAGCCGGCTAGAAGGGGAGGAGGCTGTGGGTGGCGGTTGGGATTTGAAGTTAGGAGGGTGGGGAGGTTCTGGCACCCGGCTGGATGAGGGGGGAGATTGTGGGAGGGGAGGGGAGGGGAGATAGGTGGCGCGGGGGGGAGAGCAGCGTCGGTCTCCGAAATGGGGTAGTAGGAAGATTTCAGCTATAAGTTTCGACACTAATATCCCGTCCAAAAAGGGCGTTCGGAATGGGCG
This sequence comes from Macrobrachium rosenbergii, assembly GCF_040412425.1. Lineage (NCBI taxonomy): Eukaryota > Metazoa > Arthropoda > Malacostraca > Decapoda > Palaemonidae > Macrobrachium > Macrobrachium rosenbergii. Next base: position 26,488,471 of record NC_089761.1, on the reverse strand, counting down.
CTGGAGTTGTGATTTAGAGCCGCGATGACCATTAGGCTGGCCCACTAAGTGTTGGTATAGCCTCCTTTGTTATGATCCCAGATCATAAATCCGGCGGAAGATAGCCAAAGTTTTCTCCGGTCGTGAAATGAAAGTGGTGACTTTTATAAGGTTTCGGGCCAGGTATGAAGGGATATAGTCCTAACTGACGGTCAGGCGTATGTGTGGTGTTTCTTGTTAGATTCTTTTGCTGGGGCTCTTTGGGGTATACGTATGTCATGTATGAATGCGATGTTGATGAAGTGTATTGCATTTACACACACACACACACCCATATATATATATATATATATATATATATATATATATATATATATATATATATAACTCTCGTCGTCAAGCGGTCATGACACTTGCTTTTCCATCGAGAGAGCCAAGGTCTCAATTTTCTAGTAAGGCTGAGTGGCTTTGGGCAAGGTCCGGTAAATGCCATTATTCTACCTTTTCTTTGACATGAACAATGCATTAGTTATGTGGAAGTTAGTCGACAGTGGTGGTTCGCATTAGAGTGCAGAAGGGTATGGGTCTAGCTGGCTTATCCCAAACCACTTGCTGAAAACCGGTTGGTAGCACCTCACACACACACACACACACACACACACACACACACACACACACACACACACATATATATATATATATATATATATATATATATATATATATATATATATATATATATATATATATACACACACATTAAAAAGGAGATAACTGAAATCACGATACTATGAGACTAACCAAATTAAACTTGATGATTAGGTTAACCTGCTATTAACCTACTCTTTTGCCACATAGTGCATTTCCTATGATTTTCCTGTAACCTAAATAAATATATTAGAACTTATTTTATACAAAAGTTTAGGCGCCTCCGAGAAAACGGTTGCTCTTTCCCTCCCCAATAGACCTAGGCCTAACCTTCTTTCGTCTTACTTGTTACATTATTTCTACTTAATGTGCAGGCAATGTTTAGATGGCTATCTAAGCGATCGGTGTGATATAGATAATTAAGAAAAAGGGCACTACAAACCGTAATGAGAAAAGAAACCGACTGACTGGCACAATATTATATAACATTTGACACCACTCGGCCAACATTTCAGCAACTCATGAAGATTCATTCGGCTACACTGTCTTGTCATTCGATTACCATCATTATCATTATTCCCAGTACTAAATTATCACTACTGTTATAACAAACCAGCAGGCAAATAATTGTTAAGAATGGTCTAAATGTATAATTTTTACCGTGTAAAAAGAGCTACATCTACTTATTTTGGAAGTCACGAACCTTGGTTTTCACTTACCTTGAAGTCCGCATCCTTCGGGACTTTGTAGATTGCAAACACGTCTTTTGGAAATACGAGTCCTAGGCCTATACTTGAAGGACACTGTAAGGAAAATGCCTAAAAACCGAAGGATTGCCTAAACTCCTGCACTTAGAAATACACGTATGTTGCCTATGAGATGGAGTCTTGTCTTTCCAATATGGCCGATTCCCTGAAAAGATACGTTAAAAAAACCGTCAGTCGGCATCACTGAAAAAAAAAAGTGTTCTGTAGTATCTTCATATTTCGTTACTATTCGATAAAACATTCTTAAACTAATATTTTTAGGTTAACTTACCTGTATTTTTTTTTATTACAGCTTCAAACTGAAAAGTTCAATAGGTGTTCAGTGGACCCAAGACGCAGCACATCCTCACCCTCTCGCTCGTGGGTGGGGTCTGCGGTCCCGGGATGACGGGGAGGGGTACCTCTGGTCATAGCAGTGACATCTTCAGTCCAGGCTGACTTTTAGCAACAACATCCATCATCGATCAGTTATGAAGTTATCAGTTATCAGACGCGTCTGATGTTGTACGTGTTTGAGATACGAATGACAATTCGATGTCAGCTGAGATACTTCGAGCGAGTGGGTCAATGTACCTGAATTCATTTGATAATTTCAGCTGATGATTAACTCCCGGATATATCGATGAAATGTTTCTTTCTCAAAAGGACATATGTAAATGTCATGAATTCGTATTAACGCCGAAAACCATAATGATATAATTGATCCAGTTTTATGTTGGGATATTAGCTCTTATGTGTATTACCGTTTCAGAATTCATGGGATTTACAGATGTCCTTTTAAAAAGACACATTTCATCATCATATGAAATTATTAAATGAATTCAGGTACACTGCCTCATGAGCACGAAATATCTTAGCCGACGTCGATTGACTGATTTATAGATTTTAGGCATACATGCCAAGCGCTGGGGCAACTAAGGCCATTCAGCGCTGAAACGGAAACTGACAGCGAAAAGGTTTGAAAGGTGTAACAGGAGGAAAACCCTAGCAGTTGCACTATGAATCAATAATTGTTAGGAGAGGGTAGACAGTACGATGGAAGAAAGACAATATGAACGGAGTTACAGCAAAAGGAATGAAAGAGGTAGCAGCTAGGGGCGAAGGAATGCTGCAAAGAACCTAGTAATGCCTACATTGAACCGCATGAGGTGCACTGACGGCACTAACCCCCTGGGGGTTAGTCGACGTCGAACTGTCATTCGTACTTCAAAGTTAAGTATATAAACACGTACATCTGGTAACTGACAACTTCATAACTGATCGGTGCTGAATGTTGTTGCTGTGTCAGACTGGACTTTTTTTTTCATCTCTTATAAAAATAACAATATCTATATATACAATATTATATAATCAGCCAACAGTATTAACAACTAATACAAAGTTAAGCAAGTCATTTGGTAAATTTTGTGATCATATTTCCACATACAAGAAAGTTAATGATATTTTAGAGCTACAGTTATGTACAAAAATCATCCAAACCAACGTTAACACAATAAACTAACAATATAGACAAAAATAATTCTCATCGTAACTGTGATTACATTATTGTCAAAACACAGTCCACTAATAGTAGTTCAAATCAAGGATGGAGATCACATTTCCATCTTAACCAGTCACATACCTAATTATCCTGATACAGTTCATATTATACACAATTCAAAATAAAGACCGACACCAACCATCAGAATATTTTTTACACCAAACGTTGCCATTCCAACCTTCTCACCTCAACCAGAATTGTATTTAAAATCTCAGTTACTAGTAAAACAAAGTAAAACACCGCAGTAACTGTAATTTATTAGATTAGAAAGCATATAAACATATTTTGCTGGAAAAAAATTACGAAAATTACTCCCATTCTTCTTTTTATTAACCGTTTATCACGGTTCCAATTCCATATGATACACTCAGTGGTCTCATTCTGATTTTAAAAAACAAGGACGCAAGTACAGAAGAGTTTGAAAATCACTATCCAACGGTTGTAAATAATTACAGAAACAGAGACGCAAGAAATTAAGGATGTAAAAATATTCGTAACTCACTTCTACAGTAATCCGACTGGACTTCAAATGTCTCCAGACCCTTCGCCGGCCTCCCGCCCTCTCCCCCAACCCCCCAACCCCAGTATCCACCCACCAGCGAGGGGAAGAGGGTGTGCTACGTCCGGGCTCCGATGATGTCCCTATTAAACACTTTGATTTTGAAGTGCAGTTACAGCGAATAAAAAAAAATAAAGGTAAGTTCAGCTGAAGTATTAGTCTGTTGATGGATTAGTGAATTGTAAGGAAATGTGAAGTAGCTACAGAACATTTTTTAATCTGAGTTTGTGAGGCATAGTAATTTGGACTTTCAGAAATGCCGCCTGACTTTTCTTTTAACGGATCTTTTCAGGGAATCGGCCATTTTTAGAGAAGGGAGACAAGACTCCATATCATAGACGGTATATAAAAGTGTATTTAAAGTGTCCAAGAGTTTGGGCGATCCGTCGGGTTATAAGGAAACTGCCCTTCGGTATAGGTCTAGCACTGGTATATCTCCTGAGACGTGATTGCTATCTGCAGAATCCCGAAGGTTGTGGACCTGAAGGTAAGAAAAACGTCATAAGTAGATTTAGCCATGTGTACACGAGGAATATATGTAAAGTATGAACGTTAATTAACAATTATTGGGGTATTTGTTTGTTGTAACAGTAACGACAATTTAATGCTATGAATGATGAGGGAATGATGGTAATCGAAGGACAATGACACAAGTGTAGGTCTAATGAATCCTAATGAAGTGCTGAAGCGTAGGCCTAGTTTTGTCAAATGAGATGCAGTACTGTATACCAGTCAGTCTTTGTCCTTTTTTCATAACAGTCTGTATGGTGTTTTCCTTAATTATTTGTATAACAGATTTCTTTAATTAACATACCCTGCACCTTAAGTAGAAATAATGTCTTGTAAGATGAAAGTGGGTTAAGCCTAGGTCTATGGCGTTTGGGAAGGTGAAGAGCAATGGTTTTCACTTGACACTTCAGCTTTTGTCATAAGCGATAGCTGTCGATATATAAGTTTACATATATGTATTTTAATAAAAAAAAAAAAAACATTATTGGAAATGTAGTTGTGGCAAAAAATAAGGCTAAGAAGCTAGCCTGTCATCGAGTTGAGCATGGCTAGTCTCAAGTTTTCAGTTATCCTTATATTTCAGTCCCAGAAAACGTTTTTTTCTTGTTTCCTCCTTTACTTCATCTTACAAATCTTCACTCGATACTGCGGAAGCTTAATAGTCAGGGGAATGTCCTTTCTGGTTAGTGTTATATTAAATAAATAGCAATTATAAAAAAAAAGATAATGGGGTAGCGAACTCATGTTGATCATTTCTGGATTAAAGATCATTTTCAAATGTTATTGAACTGAATTGACTGATATCTAAAGCTGAACTGTTTAGCTTAAAACAATACTTCATAATAAGGTTATAATGCTTCATCTATAGGTTATAAGAGAAATAAACAGCTGTACACTGGCTGATTTTCAGCTTTCATGAAACTGAAATGAAACACGTCAGGAGCTGAACCTTTTAGTTTAAAACAATTCTTGGTGCTGCTATGGGATACCTACCATCCATTTTCTACATTTGACCCCTCAGGGGCTAGTTCCCTAGTACTAAACACGGCGAAACAGTGTAGGCAAGTCACTGTTTCGCCATGTTTAGTACTAGCCCTTGGAGGATCAAATAGATTTGTATATAGTTTGAGGAAGTAATTGCCATAGGCCTTAATTGGGTTGTTTTGTAGATAGCATCCTAATTTTTGGTAGGTCGCGAATAGCTCGGTAGATATCATACAATAGTAGCACCCAATACTTCATATATAGATTATAATGCTTCATATGCTTCATATATAGGTTATGATGAGAAATAATTACAGGTGTACTAACACCCATGCCGACGTTTTGAGTGGGTGGAACCAAGCTCGTGGCATGACTGTTTCCCATCATGCACTTTTCCCGCCAACATATGGGAGTCCTCTTTCAGTTGTACATTCTGTGAAGCGCATTTTGAGACTCGTTACGTATTTATCGAACATGAATATCTGGAGGGGGTTTAAGCTTTTGTGCACCTTATAATGTGATTGCAAGGTTACAGTATATGCTATCGGCTTATACTTTGCTTTGCTGAGACCATGACCCACCCTCTCTTTCTGGCTGTGACTACTGCTGAAGAGTATCGACAAACACTCTTAGCAATGATTCTGTCACAGAAATATCCAATGGAAATATGAGTCATGAGAACAATCATGAGATCCTTATGCAGAAGAATTCACAAACTGTGATGTATGAGTAGATCAATGTAAAGTGCTGTGGCTTCGCGAAATACGTACAAAGAGTCAATCCATAAGAGAATGGAATTGCTCGCTGTTCCCATGACGGTTGTTAAAAGGGGGAGGGATGGCAAACCCACGCCACTCATGCGGGTGTGACACGTAAGGCTACTATTAAGAAATTTGAACGGCAGGTGGATTGAAAATCCAAAATGTAGTTGGGATAAAAAAAATCCTACTAATATTATATGAAACTTTTCTCACTTTTAAATCCTCATTATCTTAAAGCTTCTGCGTTGATGATTTATACCTAATTTATCACTGGTATTAAATGTTAACATTTACATATAAAATTTAGAGCCATCGTAATTATCAAGTTGTAATTTCCATTATTTTCAAACATATTACTGTTATTCGTATCTTTGATGGTAATCTTTGCGTTGGATGCTGCTGAACTATAATTAAAACCAGCTTTAGTATATATTTAGTACCAACTTCCATTGCTGCTGACGTCAGTTAATTTTTGTTTTTTTAATATTGTTATTATTGTCATCGTCCGTAATGTCAGTATAATAGCAAAGTTTCATATTTTTCTACGTAAGATTGTGACCTACTGTATGAGTGACTCTCGGTCAACGCAGGTGCATTTTTCAAAAGATACCCGTAAACCCACCAAGGTACCTTATCAGAGAAAATTGTCATCATCACGGTGCGTCGGACTACGAGCGTTCTTTCAACTGTCTGTTCAGGCGTAAACCATCAAATGCATTATCAAGACACCAGATAGTGGGGATGTTAACTCATGAAAACTATGATGACGTCATTCCATTCTTCTCTAACAATAATGTCAAGAAATTCGCAATAATTCCTATTTTTTTCACACTCACAAACGCTGCAAACGAAGCATGAAATTACTCTTAGCCAAGGTAGGAAACGAGTTTCTACGGCGAACAAGGGAGGTTCTTCTATAAAAAGGAAATATAATATAAGAAAATATAAGAAAAATTTCTTTGTGCACGAAATCCGGAAAGAAAACAAACCACCACCCAAATTTCGGACGGGAATGAAAGGAAAGCCTCTAAACGCGGATAGCGTGCCGTGGAAATATCCGATGCGATTCAAGGAGGAGAAGACGTCCATTATCTGATTATCCACAGTTATTACTATTCGTAACTGTTAAGAGAGGGAGTTGAAGGGTATTGTTTACCCGATGCAACGCCGAGACTCCTTTATTAGCCATTGTTTTCTTTTAAGCGAGACATTAATGAATTTCAGAGCCTCTGGCCTTCCATTCGTTTTGTTTATTCGCCGAGGGTAATGGCAGCTATATTCTTCCTGCCATTACAGTGAAAATAGTAATAAATGTGCCCATAAAGAGACCAATGGCGTCTGCAAAACAAGCAGGAGATTCTCGGCCAAGTGCGGGAGGGAGCGTTGGGTGAGGGAGGGGGAGGAAGCAAGCTGAGGGAAAGGGGGTGGTAGGATGGGCAAGGGGAATCAGGGACAGGGGAGGGGGAGGAACAGTTCGAGAAGAATACGTCTGCATGTCAGAAGGTAATAAAGTGTTACACCGACATGGGTGTGTATAACCATTTAAACCGCGTCATAACAGGGACTATGTGTATATTTAACAATTTACTACCTCTTTTAGGCACCAAATTGCAGCCGTAATTGGGCCTAATGTGCCTTTATGAAGCATAGTTCCTGGCGTACTCTGTTGGCTCCCGATTCTGCACGTCAACTCCCTCCGAAAACGATCCCCCTTCTCCCTCCCCTCCCTCACATCCTCCCCCCCTCTTTTGCAAAAGAAGAAGTTGAAAACAAAAAGATGTGCCCTCTCTTCCCCCTTCCCTCGTTTACTTCACTGTTTCTTTAAAGACGAAAATCGGCTTTGGACTCGTAAGCACGTAGCCTTTAAAGCTAAGGCATATTGAATCCCTGCATAACGGTATGACGATTTTGCGAATGCCGTGCACGTAAGCACGTAAATCCCCCCTTGGAAACATTACGTTTTGGCTCTTAGTTTCAGACAGAGAATAGCACTGCCTTACTCCGACATATATACACACCCGTGTAGAACATGACGGAACAGCGATACCGAACGTAACTCTCGGTAATGTTTGTTATTGTAGCCGAGCATTCTATCTGATTTATGACGTCACTGGCATGTATAAGACTGTCTTTACGTCCCCCAAAAGAATTATTATATCTACAATGGCCATGTTAGAGATTAGAACTCCGCCTTGAGCTTGCAATTTGCCTTTAGGTAACTGGTGGTTGGTACGAGAGCGCCAGAAATGACATGCCTCATTACAGAGGCGGATTCAGGAATTTATTTTGCGAATTCGGCTTCAGTTCAGTTCAGCAGACACTCTGGGAGAGATTTCGAGACAGCGGACATCCTCTCGGGGGGAGTGATTACCTTCAAATGGCTGTTGATAACGTTTTGTCATGGGCTACATAACAAATCATTTCCAAGTTGTCTGAAAATCGAGTCAATTTGGACCGTCAAATAAAAGAGGGGTCTGGTTTTCAAAGACGTGTTGCTTGGGAGCTCGGTAAAACGCGAAATGAAAGTAGCGAGGTACGACACGTAACGCCAAAGAAAAAGATAAAAAATTGATGTACCACTTATATTTTATCGTTTTAGCTAAAAGCTTAGCGATTACACACCGTATTCTTGAGCGAAGTGTTCTTAAGAAGAATATCTTAAATGACAGGAAACGCCTTGGTTGCACGTTCATTATGGAAACGTAGTCTCTCATTTTAGCTGATAACATCCAGGGACTTTCTTTTGTAATTGTCTCACATTGCGTTTTTGTAACGTATTTGATGTAACGGCATTCTGTGTTGTTATTATGTACACCGGGACTTACAACCTTCCCTTTGCCAAGAGTCACGCCTCTCTCCCAGCTCTTTAACTTTTAACTTTATTCACGTTATTGTTTCCTTTTGTGCCACCTATGCCTAGATAAGGACATTGTGCTGCTCGTTGCAGCAGCGGCAACTGCATATCAAGAAAATGAAAAGAGGGGAACGGAAAAAGCTTGAATAATTACCATAATTTCCCATAGCCGTGGCCAGCGAGCCTGAAGTCGGGTGCACTGTTGACCCTTATTTTGTCAGGACACGATAATGACACCTTTAGACTCGTTGGCCGCAACTACATTTGTTACACGTTTATAAAAGTTTGTGAAAAAAATTCTCCGTTTTTTCATAAGCAGATGTAATTAAAATGTATAAAAATACGAAAAAATGAATTCCGTTTTGTAATGGGTATGGAATATAAAGAAGTTGACAAAGGTAATAAGATACAACAAAAGGAAAACCTAATGTAACTGATAAGTTCCGAAGGAGGACAAGTGTCGTCAGTGCACTTCACGCGCGGTACATTGTAGGCATTACTTGAGGTTCTTTGCAGCGTCCCTTCGGGTCCTAGCTGCAACCCATTTCATTCCTTTTACTGTACCTCCGTTCATATTCTTTTTCTTCCACAACACTTTATAAACTTCCAACAATTGTTTCATAGTGCATCTGCGAGCTTTTCCTCCTGTTACACCTTTGTAACCTTTCTCTCAAATTTCCTTTCAGCGTTGAATGACCTCATAGGTCCCAGCGCTTGGCCTTCGGCCTAAATTGTATATTCTGATCTATTCTATTCTAGCTGATACAGAGACGATTACCTTTTTAATTTGGTACGTAACAATTTAAGCGACAGTTAAAGAACAAACAAATCGGGGAAAATAAATATGGATGTATTATAATAGGTACTGAAAAGGAGAAAGTTGGCACACGTACATGAAAAGAGATTGCCGAACGAAAGAGGCGTGGACAACACCGAACGCCAGCAGCTTGGGACAGCCCGAGTTGAAGAATGCGTTCGATTTAGTGCCGGATTGTAAATGAGGCGCAATTTATTAGTCGAAGCGAGAGATATACTGCGAAATTACTCAAGCAGATATCGTTGCCATCCTCTTAATAATTCATAGTGCTAATCATTCTTCTGAAAGGGGAGAATGCTTATTCTCTCTCTCTCTCTCTCTCTCTCTCTCTCTCTCTCTCTCTCTCTTTGCTGTGAAATTGTCATCGCTTCATCCCTGTCGTAGAAGGTGATACATTAAATATTATTCCCACTTCATTTTAAAAACTGCTAGGAAAGGGTTTTTATTTATACTGATTTCATTTATCTCCTATTTTAGATGCTCTATGAAGCGTCATTTGACTTTTATTTTAGCCAATCTGTTAAGTGTATTGCCTCTTTTATTTTAGGCGTTCCATGAAACTTGCAATGATCACTTCGCATTTATTTTTGGCGTTAAGTGACACTTAGCTCACTCCAGTTTTAGGTGTTGCGTAGAAGTTGTGTCACTTCATTCTTATTGTAGGCGGTGTTTAGATTGTATTCTGTACGGTGTATTGCTTCCCTCTCCTATTTTAGGCGTTCAATGAAACTTAGAGTGATCATTCTCTTTTATTTTAGCTCACTCTAGTTTTGGAAGGTGTTGCGTAAAAATTGTGTCACTTCAAGTGGTATTTAGATGGCTTTCTGTGAGGTGTGTCATCCCTTCTATTTTAGGCGTTTAGTGAAACCAACATTGATCATCCGCTTTTATTTTAGGTTCCCAAAGAAACTTTTAGCTCACTCCAGTTTTAGAAGGTGTTCCCTGAATGTTGTGTCACTTCACTCTTATTGTAGACTGCATTGGATCACTTCGCTTTTACTGCATAAAGTCGTCGTAACTATACAGTTTTGGTTTCAGTTACGTGGCACAGACAAATGTAGAGTTTCAGGTGTGGCAGCTGAAATTGAGCACCGCTGTCTAGGGTATCGACGACAATTTCTCTCAATAATGCAAAGCCTGTGGTCGATGCACTGACTGTGTATCCGTTGCGAGATTTTGTGTATTCTGTATTAGTCTGTAGTTCCTTCGGAAATGCATTTGTGTTGGATTTTGGAAATGGCTTCGATGGGTTTTACTCTCTTTTTTATTTACAGTTTTATTTATTTTTTTTTTTTTTATTGATTTAGCTCGGCTCTGCTGTTCATTTACTTTGCTTGCGAATATGTTCGTATCATTGTGGACTTTAATTTCCTCTTATGCATTTAATTCTGCTCACCTATTCATTTACTTTGCTTGCGAATACGTTCATATCATTGTGGATTGTAATTTCTTTTTTACAGTTATTTTTATTTATTTAATTCTACTCATCAGTTCATTGACTTTGCTTGCGAATATGTTCATATCATTGTAGACATTCTTCATCACGTTTTTACATTTCAACACCTGTGCTTCGTGTACATGCATTAACTGCGTTCGTTTGCTGCGATGTTGATTTATTCAAGTTTTTAGTTTTCTGTAAAAGAAAACTATTGTGCCGGCTTTGTCTGTCCGTCCGCACTTTATCTGTCCGCACTTTTTTCTGTCTGCACTTTTTCTGTCCGCCCTCAGATCTTAAAAACTACTGAGGCTAGAGGTCTGCAAATTGGTATGTTGATCATCAGCCCTCCAGTCGTCAAACATACCAAATTGCAGCCCTCTAGCCTCAGTAGTTTTGAACTTATTTAAGGTTAACGTTAACCATAATCGTGCTTCTGGCAACGATATAGGACGGGCCCCCACCGGGCCATGGTTAAAGTTTCGTGGGCCGCGGCTTATACAGCATTACACCGAGACCACCGAAAGATAGATCTATTTTCGGTGGGCTTGATTATAGGCTGTAGCGGCTGTACAGAAAACTCGATTGCGCCGAAGAATAACAGCTTGATATAAGATGTAAACAGAGTAATATAACCACGAGGAAGTGAAACAATGGAGTGTTTTCTGCTTTACTCGAAGGCATTTTCAAGCAGACTCACTTGTGACCATTTACTGATTATATATATGTATACACACACGCACACACACACACACGCACACACGCAGAATTAGAGATCGAATGATACTTGGTGTAAAATATTGTAAACAACAACCATTTACTCTAAACTGTAAATTTACATTTCATTATTAATTTTATGTCACATCAAAAATGCTGCTCTTTGCCTTCTTGTATCATACTTGTTAGTTAACTCCCATGCACTTATGCATGTCGTTATCTCTTTTTCAAACTGCTTGTTTGTAGTAACAGTAGCACATCCAATCCTTCAACAATGACGGCATCAGAAAAGACTTTATTTAACATCAAAAATGCCAAGTTCTTTTCATTCATGTATCTTACTTGGTGGTTAGCCCCCATGTATTTATGAATGTCATTATTTATTTGTGAAACTCTTTGTTTGTAGTAACAGTAGTATACCGAATCCTTCAACAATGACATCAGAAAAGAGGACCTTTACGTGCCGTTCAGAATCTTGGACCAAAGTATCTTATTTGTATGCTTGTATAGGGGCTAGTTGCGAGAAAGCTGGCGCTGGCTGGACGAAAGCAAGTCGAAACGTGGCGGGTATTGCGCGTAGGGTGTTGTTGATACCCATTAAAACATCAAAATTTGAAGACAGAAATTATTTATGTCAGCATGTAGGCCTGTTGTCTTTTGTTATTCCTATCTCTTTGGATAGGAATTTAAATTGTGATTTCCGTACCAGTGACTGACATTTGCGGTTATGACAGTAAATAGTCTTCAGGCCTGACGTACATGATTTTGCCAGGCGCACCGTCAATTTTATCGAGGTGCACTGCCAAATTTACTTCGAAGCGAAACCGCACAATAAAATAGAAGGCAATAATACGAGGAGTCATTTGTCGACACATGTAAATCTCTACTGAATCACTCGCAAATCCTACAGGTAAATGATCCATCTCTATCGTCACCATCAGTCGTTCATCGCTCAGAGACTAGACCAGATACCCGACAGCGTACCTTGACTCCGAAAGGTTGTACACAACGGGAGATGAAAGCAACCGACAATTACTCCCTGCGTTACGATAAATCAAGAAACGCTCTGTTCAGTTACGCGAAATACGAATAGCTAATCATATATCAGGGCGGAAAGCGACATCATTCACCGGCAGGTGAGATAAACCGCATAATCTATTTGTTTTTGGTGCCCGGAATGATATACATGCCTTCTGTAGTGATAATTAGTTGTGCGATTAAGCTCTTCGCGAGAGCAGAGTGCGTGCGTGTTTTTTTTTTTCCTATGCGATTATTAATTGGGGTAATTTAACTCTATAATTATTACAGATACTTCGCAATATGCTAGCTCTTTTTCGTTTGTGATTTTCGACCTCATTTGTCTGAACGAGATTTGGCGAAGGCCGGAAATTTCGTACGTTGAGCAACTGCTGTTGTTACAATATTATACTGTTAATATTTTTATTATAAGGAAAACTTACGGGAGAGAGATTAATATTCAAGAAAAATTCGTCATAACGTCACGCAAATGCGGATAAGTATAATGTGTGTTCATACACAAGCATACAAATGTATACACATATTATATATATATAGTATAATTATGTATAAATGAGTACATACTGTATCTATATATAAATACATATATATATAAACATTATATATATGTAAATATATATATATATATATATATATATATATATATATATATATATATATATATATATATATATATATATATATATATATATATCTGGAAAACATGGACGACATCTGGCATTAAGAGCCGTAAAGCGTGTAGCAGTGGATTGCCCGGAGAGACAATATGAGGTATTTCTCAACAGGAGCCGGTTTTCATCGCTCGATTTACATACATAATAACTACAATAAATCAGGGTAATACATCGGGTTCAAAAACAATCACGGAAGATATATTCGAGATTAACACAGCACTAACGTATGATTTCATGGTCGTCCCGGCATAAATCATCGGGTAGAGATACTCTTTACGGCTTAATCTATGCTGCTATGCACATATTTCCTCCCTTCCCACCCCCTTCCCCATCTCCCCTCCCCTCAGATAGAATGACGTCTTCTCATCCAGTGCATCAGCGATGTCTTATAAGCGTTTATTGCCGACCAACGTGACTCGACACTTGCCGAATACAAAAGTTAAATTGACTGCAGCAAAGCTGATACCGCCATATTTCAACACGAAGACTGCGGAATGTTTGTGATTTATTATGAAAATTAAAGGTGCGTTTTGATTCTTTCGCTCTATTTTTTTTTATTTGAAGGAACGCTCTAGTATTTGAAGGAACGCTCAAGTATGTGAAGGGACGCTCAAGTATTTGAAGGGACGCTCTAGTGTTTGAAGGAACGTTCTAGTATTTGAAGGGACGTTCTATTGTTTGAAGGCATGCTCTATTTGAAGGAATGATCTAGTGTTTGAAGGAATGCTTTAGCATTTGAAGGAATGCTCTAGTGTTTGAAGAATGCTCTATTGTTTGAAGGAACGCTCTAGTGTTTGAAGGGACGCTCAAGTATTTGAAGGGACGCTCAAGTATTTGAAGGGACGCTCAAGTATTTGAAGGAACGCCCAAGTATTTGAAGAGACGCTCAAGTATTTGAAGGGACGCTCTAGTGTTTGAAGGAACTTTCTAGTATTTGAAGGGACGCTCTATTGTTTGAAGGCATGCTCTATTTGAAGGAATGCTCTAGTGTTTGAAGGAATGCTTTAGCATTTGAAGGAATGCTCTAGTGTTTGAAGGAATGTTCTATTGTTTGAAGGAACGCTCTAGTGTTTGAAGGAATGCTCTGTTGTTTGAAGGAATGCTCTATTGTTTGAAGGAATGGTCTATTGTTTGAAGGAATGCTCTAGTGTTTGAAGTAATGCTCTAGTATTTGAAGGAACGCTCTAGTGTTTGAAGGAACGCTCTAGTATTTGAAGGAACGCTCTCTTGTTTGAAGGAATGCTCTAGTATTTGAAGGAATGCTCTAATACTTGAAGGAATGCTCTAATGCTGTTGTTATTACTGTAATTTATTTTTTGGAGGGGTAGTTCACCTGACGTAAACAAACCGGTGGACTGAGGCATCCTTGCAGTACAAATTATCAGGTTTCATTGATATTGTTCTTTTAAATGAGATGAATAGTCAGTGAATTTGGATAGAGGAAAAATTCAGGTTAGGAAAGAAAGGAAACGTTGACTAGAGGAGAAAGATTATATATATATATATATATATATATATATATATATATATATATATATATATATATATATATATATGTATGTATGTATATATATGTATACATACATATATATATATTTTTTAGTCAGATTAAGGGAATTAGAAAATTTCTTTTACGTTAGGCTGATGGAAATTTGTAAATCGTAAATTTTCTGTTTTGTAGTTAGTGAAAGGGGCAATTATGTGAGATATGTCATTGATTGTAGCCAGAATGAATTTTTTTTTTTAACTGAAATTCACAATTTTTGATATGGTAGACTAACACCATTTTTCCTTTCTGTATTTAGAATCCAAACGTCTTCTGGTTCATATACATAACTATTAAATATGTGATGAACTAATGTTGAGATATTTCTTTTTCTTGAGGGGTGGGTGTGGTTTTCCTCGCCACCGAAAAAAAAAATAAAAATAAACGGGTTTCCAACATACAGTAAACACTGCCATTATGTAGTCCATGCATTCACTGTAGTCACTTAAATCAAGCTCCTGTTTTGCGATGCGAGATGGGGCAATTTAGCCGTCATGGTGCATGCGAAGAAGCAGTAGGAACGCGATGCTTTGCAACGGAGCGTAATAGGCGGAACAATATGCTCGCGTCATTATCTTGCTCTTATCTCGGTAGAATAAGAAGAAGAAGGAAGATGTTACAGAAGGCTGCTTGCTTGCTTGCTTGCTTGCTGGTCTTGAGAGCCTTGCCTTTTGACGTGACGACGCAAGGTGTGTGGAAGGAAGGCTTTCTTTGCTTGTGTGCGTGTGTGTGTATGTGTGTGCGTGTGTATGTGTGTTTTGACGTTTAAACGGTTCTCTTTCCGCTTTTAGAGACTTGCACGCACAAACGACAATCACTGACACTCAGAGCGTCAGTGTTGAAGTGAAAAAGATGGCTTTTTCATTGTATGATTTTAAAACAGTGTTAAATATAATTTAGCTCAGATTTCTCTCCCGTTTAGTAAATTGCACGTGCATGCAATAATAAGTACATGCAAAAAGCGCAGGAACAAAGACTAAACAGGAAATTATAACCTACAGCGAATAGACAAGCAAATGTAGTCAACAAAAAGGCATGTCAACAAATAGATTCAGACGTTTCTGTATGATGTTCGTCGACATCATATATATTTTTAAAAAATAGGAAATATACACAAAATAAGCATAAGGCACTTTTGCAATGGCCATGAAAATCCCAAACAACACAGACCACGGATGGTGGGGAAGAATATCTTCATATATTCATCGTGATGAACCTCAGCCGTTATGCTACTAAGAAATGTCTTGTGAAAAACAAATTATAGAATTTATTATGCAAATATATTGCAAGATCGTTATTATAACAGTTAATACTAAGGTTAAAATAAGAAAAATTGCAACTTTATCTGAATAGAACTATACTATTAAGAAGTAAAATTTAAGATACATAATCTGTACAATTCTCTATGTCAGTATAGTGCAAAATCATTTTTGTAATATGTTAATATTAAGGACGTAGTAAGAAAAATTGTACCAATATCTAAATAAAATTGTGGCCAAAACACACTTTACAATACTCTTACTAATACTTAACTTTTTAAACTATTCCCCGCCATGGTTATCTAGCTAACTGCCCTCATTCTTCTTTCACCCATCTTACCTGTCAGCTAGAAAAAAAAAAAAAAAAATATGACGATGATAATGTTGAAAGTGTCATCCTTATTATGCAAGGGGTTGGAATCCTGGATTATCATGTTTCCCACGTAACAATACAAATCCATCTCTTGCAATACTCTTCAGAACATGAAGAGGAAACGCTGATGTTATGATTTCTCTACTGATAATAATTCACCTTAGGTGAACGGAACATTATAAAGCCCTGGGCTGGCCCATGTTTAATCTCAAAAGCCGAAACTCTGTTTCGATAACTTATTTGAAGCTTGGAAAAAATGAATGATATATTCTCAGAGGAATCTAGTCTGTTATGCAGATTATTTAGTCAAACAAAACAATATAAATCAAGGTCTTGTTCTTTGGTGTATATTATTCAGACGATATACATCGTGGTCTATATTCTTATTCAAACGCTATACATCGTGGCTTATATTCTTATTCAAACGATATACCGTATATCATGGTATGGTCTATATTCTTATTCAAACGCTATACCGTATATCATGGTATGGTCTATATTCTTATTCAAACGATATACATCACGGTCTATTTTCTTATTCAGACGATATACATCATGGTCTGTATTCGTATTCAAACGCTATACATCATGGTCTATATTCTTATTCAAACGCTATACATCGTGGCTTATATTCTTATTCAAACGATATACTGTACATCATGGTCCATATTCTTATTCAAACGCTATACATCATGGTCTATATTCTTATTCAAACGATATACACACGGTCTATATTCTTATTCGGACGATATACATTATGGTCTATATTCTTATTAAGGCTATACATTATGGGCTATATTCGTATTCAAACGATATACATCATGGTCTATATTCTTATTCAAACGCTATGCATCATGGTCTATACATCATGGTCTGTATTCTTATTCAAACGATATTTTATTTTGATTACATCATGGTCTACATTCTTCGTTCAAAGAAAAGTATATATATCACGGCCTACTTTTGTACCTTTGAGTATTAATTTCTTTACAAACAAGTTCATCAGTTTTATCAGATTTTTGCCTCGTTTGTAATTCTCAGTGAGACAACTCAGTACAGCGCCATAGTGTTTTTTTTTTTTTTTTTATCTTACTGATCGTTCATTTTAGATAGCGAAAACCCATAATTACCGTCTTATTATTTCGTTTTGTAAAAAAGCAAATAGTATCGAATTGAATTTATCCCTTGTTTGGATCAGCTGTTTCCTCTGTTCTTTATAGAATTTATGTTAATACGATTGTAAGTGGCTTTTTGTTTTCAACATTTTATATATATATATATATATATATATATATATATATATATATATATATATATATATATATTATTATATATATATATATATATATATATATATATATATATATATTATCTATATGTGCATATTATATTATATATACATACATACATACATAAATATTATATATATATATATATATATATATATATATATATATATATATATATATATATATATATATATATATATATATATATATATATATATATATGTATATATATATACATATATATATATATATATATATATATATATAATATATATATATATATATATATATATATATATATATATATATATATATATATATAAAGTTGCTATCAAATTCATTAACAAGGTAAGAAATAGCAGGAGTGCAAACAAAGGCGTCTTTTGTTGTTGAAAATGAAATTGCATGTAATATATAATGAAATTGATGTTGAAAATATCAGTTATATGAAATGTGAAAATTTTTGCTGCTTATACGACAACCGCGTTACCTTTTACAGGGATATCATCAATAATAACTAGTGTTGGTTGTAATATTTGACTGAAGTTGCTTCATAATCACAAATGTCTTTTTAATGCCATAGTTATTTTACACACGGTTGCACTCTCTCACTACCTTCCCCAAATTACATTTAATGAATTTCATGTGTCGGTATCCTGGATTACAATAAAAAGTGGAGTCCCCTTCAGTGCGATATCACTTTTAATATTAAAGTCCATCTGTCATTCTTGATGGTATTATGGCTACCTTGTCTACACCCCTCGCGGTTGAAAGGAAATGATGATGTTAAATTTTGAGTGACAGTGATTCTATTTTTTCCCCTAATTCTTAACACTGACACGGCTTCTCAGTTATATTCATATGCCTTAATTTTCAGTTTGACCACAAACTCCTGCTCCGCCATTGTAACTCGAGGGCAATGACTCCTTCACCGTAACGATAAAAGGAGGGTGAACATTAAGAATGCTGTATATCTAACACTTCAAACAGTGTCTGCAGATTCGAAGTCCTTCAGTGCAACTTGGAGTATACCGGTTTTCTGGCTGCCTCGTGCAGCCTAAAGGAAATTGTATTTCTAGCTCTTCACGTTAACCAGGTGGTCGAAAATATGATTTAAATCATTTCTATTCAGAGTAGACAGTACTTGTCGCAGTAAGTTTTGCGAGCGAAGAATAATGGTATTTTGTCATAGTTTAATGTCCGTTTTTTTTTTTTTTTTTATTTATTCATCGTTCGACCGCTCTTACCTGAAGTCTTAACCGAGTCATTCGGGCAGTCAGTTAGTAAGGCCCTCACTCAATTACGCCAGTGACACCCAAGTCACGTTAGCCATCTGGGTTATCAATCATTCGGTGGCCGGATCAGTCAGTCAGTTAAGCCTGTCCCGAAATATTAAAAATGCAGCACCAAAGTTGACACTTCCTGAGGAATAATTCGTGATCTCGAGAAATACTTTTTCACGCAACCAGAATTCAATTACGCTCGATTAACTCCGGTATTTCTAATCCTTTCTTTGAAAGCTTGAATTTCAAGTCAGTGGCCCCATGTGGGGTTGTTCCATATGAATAGGGCACATCTGAATAATATGGTTTTAACTCTGTCTCCATCAGAATGTAAATAAAAACATTCTGCTTCAGGAACACTTGAGTAAAGTTAAATAAGGGTATTAAAGACTGGCTATATTTTCTGAAGCGTCTAATAGTTACAACCGGGCTTTATTTCCTGAATCGTCTAATAGCTACAGCCAGGCTTCATTTTCTGAATCGTCTAATAGCTACAACCAGGCTTATTTTCTGAATCGTCTAATAGCTACAACCAGGCTTTATTTTCTGAATCGTCTAATAGCTACAACCAGGCTTTATTTTCAGAAACGTCTAATAGCTACAACCAGGCTTTATTTTCTGAATCGTCTAATAGCTACAACCAGGCTTTATTTTCAGAAACGTCTAATAGCTACAACCAGGCTTTATTTTCTGAATCGCCTAATAGCTATAACCAGGCTTATTTTCTGAATCGTCTAATAGTTACAACCAGGCTTTATTTTCTGAATCGTCTAATAGCTACAACCAGGCTTTGTTTTCTGAGTCTTTTAATAGCCACAACCAGGCTTCATTTTCTGAATCGTCTAATAGCTACAACCATAATCTTAACATAAACACGTTTTTAGGACCCATCTCCAAAGGAATAACAATGTTAAACGTACCAGCCAAATACGTTCCAGACACACTCACACCGAAGTATGTATTGTGAACACCCTTGTATCTCCACGTTATGATATTTCCCGTGTCTGGAGGGCGAATGGGAACATAAATAACCTATTCAATTCAGACGAAAGGCATTCATCAGGGAGGTCCAATTTATTCTTTCTTACAAATCTCCGACGAAATACGACCTTCATTATCATCAATATGTTACTTGAATGGAGCGCCCGACCGGAACCTAATCTCTTTCTATTGAAGGAAATAGATGTAGGAAGCTGCAGTGCATATCCTTCTTGTCTCCCTTCCAGGGAAGAAAGGGTTATAGGGAGATGATGATGATGATGGTGAGGGGGAGGAGCAGGAGAATGAGGAGGGAA
>NC_089761.1:26460643-26465643 GCF_040412425.1 Macrobrachium rosenbergii | reverse complement strand
AGTCTAAAAAAAATTCGCACGCAGCTAATACATCATAGTAAGAAATATTAAGGCAAAAATCGAGTTGAAATTCATCTTCAAGCGAACGATGATTTATTAAGTAATTTGTTACCTCCTAGCGAGAAAGAGATGATGAATATCAGTTCTCGGCAGAGTGGCCCTGCCCCCCTCCCCCCCCCAGAATACAGCAGCACATTTCAGTTGCATTATAGATCAGGTCAAAGATGTGGTGACAATCAGTAGCTTACGTAAAAGTAGCAGACAAACGTACTCGCAAACATGAACAAAACACTGTGTGATAGAGAGAGAGAGAGAGAGAGAGAGAGAGAGAGAGAGAGAGAGAGAGAGAGAGAGAGAGTAAACACTCTTGAAGAAAACCTCTTCAGCTGGGCAGCTGTATACAGTCAGGGCAGGGCGCTCCAACCAAGTTAACCAAAACAGAGACATGCCCCCTGCTGAGTGATTTGAAGTATTTTTTTGTACACCCTGTAGGGAAGGCCTGAACTTTACAGAAGCACCAGGTTGTAGAAGTCCTAAAAAGATCCAAATCTTCAAATGATTAGTGAGATTGTAATTCATTTATTATTATTATTATTATTATTATTATTATTATTATTATTATTATTATTATTCAGAAAATGTACCCTATTCATATGAAACAAGCCCCCGGGGGCCACTGACTTGAAATTCAAGCTTCCAAAGAATATAGGTGTTCATTTGAAAGAAGTAACAGAAGGTAATAGGTTATTTTACAGAAAGGAGAAATCAGTTATTAGAAAACAAGTAACACAATGAATAAATAAATAGATAAAAATGTAGGTAAACTATCAAAATACAAGGAGGATTGCTTTAGCGTAGTAATGTGTTGCATCTTCGCTTGAACTTTTGAGGTTCCAATTGGAGAATGTCCCTTAGGACACTGCTCCACATTCCAACGGTGTGAGGAGTAAAGGACCTCTGGAACAGAGAAGTTCGACAGCGAAGCATATGAGAACTAGTCGACTTACGTCACTTGCTGGAATTGATTCCACTCATGGAAATGAGGAAATCTTTTGGAAACAAAGTGAAAATTGTCCAGTTTCTTAAGAGTTTGGAATATTCTGTTCCAGACTCAGAAACAGGACAGTATTCATCGCTAATAGAAGGGAAATATTCATAAGATTTGATAATCAGATTGGTTTTTATGTTTTATGAAGGGTACCAGCTTCTTTTGGTGAATTTAAAGGAGCAACGGAATTTCAAAACATTCTCTTTATATATTCTGGAAAGAGAATGACAGCCATTCTCACTGTGGTATTCAAGGAAGAACAGGATATAAATTTCGCGTGACTGCGGCATTCAACCATTCAACTAGCCAACTAACCCCATTATAAGCAATGTAGGGAATTATTTTCTGTTACATTGGTGCTGACTCGAGTTCAATACCAGCAAAGGATTACATATATGTGTTTATGTGTTTGTATATATATATATATATATATATATATATATATATATATATATATATATGTGTGTGTGTGTGTGTGTGTGTGTGTGTGTGTGTGTGTCTGCGTGTGTGGTCGCAAATCCTTCGGATTAGCTTGGACCATGTTAACAGGATTGAGCCTTGAAATGCCACCAAATTGCTAAGTTTTTAGGTACCTAGAAATGACATCGTATATTTCTTTGCTCTTTTCTTTTCAAAGGTCGTGGACACAGTTTATAATGAATTCATCACCTTAAGTTCATATTGGTAATAAGTTTTTAAGTCTTCGTCTCTCGCCAGAGTGTTTTCTCCCAGGTTAATTTTATGTAACTGAAAATGTTAAAAGTGGTGTATTGATTTCCTTCCTTCTTAGGGGCAGGAGCTACTTTCTCTAATGTAAAAACATCCATAAACCCATTAGTCTTGGAATCTTGCACCAGATGGTCTCTGTATCAGGTACTGCAGGTACTGCAGTCTTCCCTTTTTCTGTTCTAATGTTGCTAATGACAGTCTCATGCAAAAACCTTCAAATTTCTTTGCCCTGCTTCTCAGTCTTTGCAATCTGCCAATACCACTTCTGTTCGCTTCTTGATTGTCATTGCAATACTCACTATTTTGCATGCAGCTTCAAGTAACCAAGTCATTCTTAAGACCTTTTAATTTTTACACCCATGAGTCGTTTGGTCTAAGGAGTTCGTTTGTTTTCTGCTGCGATGATTTCATTAAAAAAAGGGAAGATTTCAAGGAACAATGATCTGGAACAGTTGATCAAACCCCCGACACAAACTTAAATAATTGCTAATAATTCGCGATTTTTTATTGTTATGTCTAAGATTGGCTATTGAATTTCGTCTTTCTTGAGGGCCAGTCAAGACTGTGTATGTCGGTGGAAAACTTGCCTCCACATCTTTCCTAAAAATTTCTCTTATTATCCAGTGTTCTTACACCGGCTTAGTAAGATTATCTCATTTTTTTTTCATATCCTAAGGAATCGTTTTCACTGTACTTTCGTTAATGAATCATACGATATATGATTCTTGCTCTTGCAGTGTCCCATCGTTCTTTCAGATTATGAAAATAACACCCAAGAGCTCTAAAAGAAAGAGAAAAGGAGAGAGAGAGAGAGAGAGAGAGAGAGAGAGAGAGAGAGAGCAAAGGGAAAGAGTGCTCAGTGGGTGGCAATTCCAATCCCGTCGGGGAGCGCTGAGAGGTCGCCAACATATGGAACATGGCCCAGCTGACGGAACCTGACACTAAGTTGACAAGTCGCGCCGACGGGGAACACTTGCCACTTGGTCTCTCTTTCTCTCTCTCTTTCTCTTTCTCCCTTCCTCCCTCCTTCCCTCTCTTCCTCTTTCTCTGGGCTAACTGTAAAGCAAATTCAGAGGGGTGCTCTCTCTCTCTCTCTCTCTCTCTCTCTCTCTCTCTCAAGCTAACTGTTCATTCACTTCAAACGGGATTTTTCTTACGCATTGGTGGGTTTTTGTTTTAGATATCAAAAAATTCTGTATTTTATTTCTACTTTATTTTTAGAGGGAGGAGTTAAGCTTTACGGTATATTTTTTTTTATCTAGAATATCCAAGGAATGATTTAATTTTGTAAATTTTGTTGCTTTCGGTAGTTTTTTTTCATGTCTTTGTTCAGTTTATATTTTTCAGTTTATTTTTCAATTTCCGATAACTTACCACTGACGGTGAATCAAGCAGCTACCTCCATTTTCTTTATATATAAAATTATTGTAATGGAAATACGGCCTATACATAAAAAACACATTGCACATTTAGAGATTAAAACGTGAGGAACATTAATAAGTTAATTAGATATAGGCTTTTTCCATTTATCTTTTTCAATCTTTCTCTCTTGAGTGATGTGGACGTGTTGTATGAGACTCCGTCGTTTCATGGCAGACGTAGGGGCATTTCATAACTAATAATTTGGTCATCCCTAGTATGCCATGCGTGGATGCCAATCACCTTTGTGTAGAGTTTCATACAAAAAAAAAAAAAAATGCTTTATTAAGAATTTTTTTTTCCAGTAAGCGACTCCTAGCCATTTATGGAAATACTACCCAAAAACAGGCCATTCATAGGCCTACTTGTTGGTATTGAAAGAACTTTCAGACCTACGTGTAAGCAGTGATGTTTGTACTTGATGATGCCTATTTTTGTGTGTAAAATTGTAAAGGTTGTCATCAAATGACCACCACAGACGAACATCCTTTACAACGCATATACCTTGAGCACATACTGTACTTCCGGTCGTGCTTGTTTCAACCTATATCAACAGTTTCTCGAACCAATTCACTTATAATTGTTTGTGGGTGATATACCAGCTATCTGCTGCAAAGAATGATAGACTGTAACACAGTCTTCTGTGTCACATCGTGTTTCATGACCAGTTCGGAGTTCCAAGTCTGCCACAAAAATCATTTTGCTATGCCTTACCTGCAGATCTAAGTAGGACTGTAATGTGCAAAGCCCATGCAAGTAGCAGTCTCACTGCCAAGGAAAGACAGGGAATTTTCAGGTGAGCAGTCAGTCGCAGAACTCCTTAACGATGTAACCTCGATCAAAAACCAACCTACAGTACTGTGTGATGCAGTCAATTCAGAATATATTTAAAAAAGGGTTATCGCTGACTACAGAACTCTGTAAGAACTCTTCAGCAAACATATCGCTGACCTTAAAGCTGAAGAGATTCCTTTTGATGATGAAACAGTAATAGAACCCTCGTCACCAGTCATTATTTTCTTCCCTGTCGCCTGCAGAAGGAGATAATTCTTTTAAAAATCTCAGTTCTTTTAAAATCTCAACTCTGGAGTGAATGAAGAACCTTGCCACTCCCTTTCCCCTCCTCTCCCTCCTCCAGATACATAACACCCCAGAAATAAGTCAAGTATATCTTAGTGTATACTTAACTTATTTCTGGGTTGTTTAACCAGACCACTGAGTTGATTAACAGCTCTCCTAGGGCTGGCCCGAAGGATTAGATTCATTTTACTTGGCTAAGAACCAACGGTTACCTAGCAACGGGACCTACAGCTTATTGTGGGATCCGAACCACATTATGACGAGAAATGAATTTATGTCACCAGAAATAAATTCCTCTAATTCCTCATTAGCCGGTAGGAGAGTCGAACACTGGTCCAACAGCGTGCTGGGCGACGGTTCTACTCACCCCTCCAACGAAGAACTATAACAACCCAGAAGAGGAAGGCGTTTGGCATAAACAGCGAAAGGAGAAGATACACATTCACGCCTTCAAAGGGCCTGTGATCCTATCCATCACTGTGACACATGACTGAAAAAGATAATATTGCTTCCAACAGTGCGTATTTCTCAGCTACTAATTGTGGGATGTCAGAGTACCTGCTGGTTTTTCATAGTCATTTATTACTTCCAGGAAAACTTGAGTCTTGCATACATACTGACCCAGTGTTGTTGTTGTTTTTGTTTTAGATTACAACTGTCTTATGCCAGCAGGGCTTTCTCGCTCCTAAAGCAAGTTATACCCCGTAAGGGGGTAGAACCGTCA
>NC_089761.1:26453143-26458143 GCF_040412425.1 Macrobrachium rosenbergii | reverse complement strand
AGTTTCCATGACCTCTGTGTTGTTAAGCAAATAGTCGAAAAGAAAACACAAAAAGACTTTTTTTCCTCATGCGTTTTCCAAAAAACTAATTTTTTTTTGTATCATGCAAGTAATCATACTAAAGAATACTGGCTAAATATTATTAGTATTATTAAAACAATATTAATATTATTAAGAACAATATAAGTATCAGAAAAACATAATGTTCTTTGTACGATAAAGATAATAACTAAATAATATTATTAAGAACAATGTCCATAGTAGAACACATATCTCGTGCCTTCCCCACGTACCCCTGCCCCCAAACGTCCAGAGTAACCGCGTGACAGATACTTGGCCTTGAATCGAATGACATACTTCAATGCTCTGATGTACCTCGTTGATAACGTTCATGGCTGTCAAGAATAATTCCAGCTAAATCAGAGACTTTAACATGATCTATGGTGAGCGCAATATATTCCTTCAAATTACGAGTATGTTATTTTAACCTCGGGCGCAATATATTCCTCCAGAATTATACTGTTTAACTCGAGATCTATTGGGCGTTTATTAACTAGGCAACATTTTCGACAGCTGTTGATTACTATACATGTACGGGTTTTTCATACGCGCAGCACGCACGTACACATCGATCAGTTCATCCTTATATATATATATATATATATATATATATATATATATATATATATATATATATATATATATATTTTATGTATATATATACTGTATATGTATATATATGTGTGTGTGTGTTGTAAATGGGGTTTAACCCTGTCACAAACAAGTTTGTGACAACTGAAAAGCGAACACTTTCTTGAACTACCCCCCTGAGAGATAAAGGGGTGAATAATATATAGATGTATATATATTATATTGTGTGTGTATATATATTTGTATAAATAACATTCTCTGATGTGTAAGTGTTGGAGATTTTGACATATTTACCCTCTTGCTCGATAACATTCTTACACCTTTCATCGCGCCGCCCTAAAGCCTCTTCAGTTCGCCTCAGCATACGCCTACGCCTGCCGCCGTAAACTTTTGGCCGCACCTGCCCGCCCATTTGCATTTTGAAAGGAGGGTGACGTTTACACCCTGTCCCCTGTCGCCGGTTCTCCGTCCTCCAAGTGACAGGGGGTGGTGGGGGCGGTGGGGGGGAGGGGACTTAGACTAACCCCAGAGGAGGACGTCAGTCCCTGTCAATCCTCATCCATCGTCTTTCTTCGTCCTTCTTCGTTGACCGCCTCTTCTGCGTTCGGCGTCCTACTCCTTTTCCTTATTTATTTATTTTTTATTTTTTGTTATTTGCTTTTTTCGTCCTTCACTGTTTTGTTATTGGCTTGCTATAGTGAGCAACATTTTTGCGTGTTGTCTTTATTGTTTTTAGTTTGTGTTCGTTCTTTTCCTTTTTTGTTATCTGCTTGTTATTATGAGTAACATTCCAGCCTGTCTTCTTTGCTACCTTACACTGGTAATCTTCTCTCTCTCTGACCTTTTTCTTCTCCCTCGTTATTTTCGGTGTTCTGTATTTTTTTATGAAGACCAACGTCTTCGTCTAATGCGTCGCCACCCTAAGCGACACCTTGACATTAATATTTCTCTCTCTCTCTCTCTCATAGGTAGCTGTCGTTTCACCCAATTTACATTTCTACCTCAAAACTATTTCTCTTCATACACTTATTTTTCATCGTTTTCTCCTGCGTTCTTTGCCCCACTCCTCCTCCGCCTCCTCCTCCTCTTTTCCCCTCCTCCTCCTCCTCCTCCTCCTCCTGTTCCTCCTCCTCCTGCTCCTCCTCCTCCTGCTGCTGCTGCTGCTCCTCCTCCCCCTCCCCTTTTCCCCTCCTCTCTCTCCCTCCTTCCCATCCCCCCTGCTCCTGTTCATCCTCCTCCTCCTCCTCCTCCCCTCCCCCCTCCCCTTTTCCCATCCTCCTCTCTCTCCTCCTTCCCATCCTCCCTCCTCCTCCTCCTCCTCCCTCCTCCTCCTTCTCCTTCAAACTTCTCTATGCATTTTAGAGCAGTCTCTCTCCTCATGACGTGACACAGGGCGCTGGATGTTTGCACTCAGAGATGATTGACGCCTATCGTGAATTCATGGATTCATTAATGAATATTGGATTCAGCTACGTACAGGATACATAGCATCTGGGCGGGATTACTTGGGCCAGTGACAGAAAGCGGGATTGGGAGAAGGGGGAAATGAAGTTGGTGGAGGTTGATGGGGTTTTGGTGGGGTTGAGGTGGGGGGAAGGGATCTGTAGTGGGGATGTGGGGTGGGGGTAGCAGGATGGATCGTATTGGTGTAATGTTTTGTTGGTGATTATTCCACTGATTGATCGTGAATTGATCCATCTGATACGTGATCGTCGAGTGTCACTTGATTTAAATATATATATATATATATATATATATATATATATATATATATATATATATATATATATATATTATATGAGTATACATATGTGTACAGTACACACACACATATATATATATATATATATATATATATATATTATTTTATATATACAGTATATATATATGTATATACAGTACATATAAATTTACATATGTAATGAGGATTCGGCTTGGATATGACTTAACACATATTATTCATCTGCTGGACGTGAACCACAAATCATTGAATACGTAACGTAATCTCTGGGGAATAGTGATTTTATTACTAATTATCCTTGCCGTTTTGGTTTTACATGGGAATAACGACTAGCATAAATATGCTGTATAAATAATCGTATATGAGCCTGTGTGCGTGTCCACCCTTTCTCTAAAATGAATACCAACGAAGGAAAGATGAGATTTCTTTCAAAGCTTTTCAAGTCACGGATAGGGAGGTAGAAGCATACGCGCTGTTTGAAACTGCATACATATGTTGATCTCACTATTAAACGCAAAAATTTCACAGATTATATATATATATATATATATATATATATATATATATATATATATATATATATATATATATATATATATATATATATGTTATATAGATATAGATATATATATATATATATATATATATATATATATATATATATATATATATATATATATATATATATATATATATATATATATATATATATATATATATATATATATAAGGTGTAAGTAACATATTCATTATCAGGCAAGTCCATTTGTTATGCAACCTTATGTCAAAACTCAAAATACTAATACTGTTAAGGAAAGAATCGGATTTAGCGTCGTATTGATAAGACAAAAAAAAAAAAAAAGACGCGCACTTAAAGATTAAAATCGGATAGCTTTCTTGGTCGCAAAAGTAAGATCCACTTTTGTCAGTCAGAATATCTGACATTCCACAGCAGCGGACGTGCGATTAAGCCAACGATTTCTCTGGAATGGATTCATCCATCCATCCAACTCCACCCCCAATTCAGTCCGTCAGGATTTTCCCGGCCTCGACATTTACGTGAAAAGATAATGCCGTGATTGGACAGACCTCCCATTCTCGCCTTGCTTCTTCTTCGTCTTCTTTTTTTTTTTTCTTTTAATTCACCGAGTCCGGCGAATTTTCACAGAAGTCCACGTCAGCGTGAAATATATTTATGTTAAATGCTGCGAGGGCTCGGAGCTCGGTAAGATTCTCAGGTGTCAATCACAGCGCCCGGCGATGTTCCCTTGTCGATCACCTGTCCCGCGCCTGACATGATCCAAACTTCTCAATCCGATCGCCTGGCACCGACTTGGCCTTCCCGCTACGTCCACCTTAATGCAATTGATCGCCCGCTCGGCCGGGGTTCTCCATTCACTTCGACAAATGCGGTCATTTTTCTATCGCTCTTTTCCTCGATATTTGCGGTCGCGATGTGACAAGGAACTGCCTGAAATACCAGCGTGAATGACGTCCCCTTCCGGACGACTTTTGTTCGATTTAATGAGATCTTTAAAAGACACCCCCGATGTTTATTTATGTTAACCAGCTGAAGGGAGGAAGTTTGACAGGTAATCATCAATATTTCAACACCTGTGGAGACTCACCCTTTCATTATAATCACTCGAAATAGCCCCTCACTTACATGTATTCCTCACCTTCACAAAAGCCACGAAATCTACTGCGCCTGGCCCTCCTCCTCCTCCTCCTCCTCCTCCCTTTTAGCTCCCCATTCTCTTGTTCCCTCGCTCTTTCTTTCTCCTGAACTTTCTTGATTGAAAAGTTTCGCCTTTCTTTTGTTTTCATGCTCTTTCTCTCTCTCCGTAAACTCGGTGCATAAAGATATCTCGTTTTCGTTTATCCGGCTTCCAGATAATTACCTCTGTAACCTTTTTTCTATTGTGCTTCACCTTTTTATCATTTTCTTCATTGGTTCATTTCATCGTTTGGAAATCTCATTGTCTCTTTAGTCTGACTTTATTATCTCTTAATATCTCTCTCTCTCTCTCATTGTACTTACTAGTGTGACTTTATTACTCACTTCAACATCTTCTAATGTGATTTATCATTGATTTCTTCTCTCTTTCTCTACTCTCTCTCTCTCTCTCTGAATACACCCTATTTCTCCTTTTTCCAGCATGTATTTTGTATAACTAAAAAGGTCAGACAGAGTAATTGCTTTCCCAAAGAGAGAACAGCCGTTGTCAATTCTACTTTTTTTTATGCCGCTCAAGTTTATTCAAAAAGGATTTTCTTTTGTTTGTGAAAGCCTTTTTTTACATATATATATAGAATTAAACTTATGGTTACTTAAACTGTTACGTATTATATGCTCCATATATTTGCAGTTCTGTTGAAAATGTGTATAATGTATTCAGCATAAGTTTTAATATATATGTATGATAAATTTTCTATGCATACGTACACACACACACACACACATATATATATATACACATATATACTGTATATTGTATGTATACATACATACATACATACAGTATGTGCGTTCATATGATCACATGCTGATTACACGTAACATTCATGTTTAAGTATAACCATATGTATATATATATATATATATATA
>NC_089761.1:26433143-26450643 GCF_040412425.1 Macrobrachium rosenbergii | reverse complement strand
AGAGAGAGAGAGAGAGATGAACATTCAATTGTCACTTTTAAAACGTAGGTAGGAGAGAGAGAGAGAGAGAGAGAGAGAGAGAGAGAGAGAGAGAGAGAGAGAGAGAGAGAGAGAGAGAGAATAGAATAGAATACGCGGCGAGATAAAGATTCGATTGTCATTCTTGAAACGTAGCTGAGAAAAGAGAGAGAGAGAGAGAGAGAGAGAGAGACAGAGAGAGAGAGAGATGAACATTCATCTGTTACTTTTAAAACGTAGCTAGGAGAGAGAGAGAGAGAGAGAGAGAGAGAGAGAGAGAGAGAGAGAGAGAGAGAGAGAGAGTACTGAATACACAGTTGTCAATGCCAAAGCGTAGGAGAGAGAGAGAGGGAGAGAAAGAAAGAGAGAGAGAGAGAGAGAGAGAGAGAGAGAGAGAGAGATCGGATAAATATCAGGAATGGATAAATGTTTATCCATGATGATTTGACAAATATTATTCTTCTTTCCGTTAGAAACATACCAGGTGACATCGAAAAACAAAGACGCAAAGGAAAACCAAACAAACGACCCGGCAGGTTTGCAAAGAGACATATTCAAACACACACACACACACACACACACACACACACACGCACACGCAAAGACACACCGGCTGTTCTAAACCTCGGCTCCCTAGTTGAATCCTCATCGTCCGGCCAAAACGACACCTGACTGTCAAACGCCTTTCTTTGCTTACAAAGAAGAAAAAACAAAAAAAAGGAAAAAAACACGAAAAAAAAACTACCGAAGAAGAATTCCCGGCAAACAAAAATTCAGCTGGAGGTGGATTACAAAAGACAGGCCCTCTGAAATATGCAGACGTCCCGCCAGCGCTGTCACCGAATCGGACAGGAGAGGAACTTACACGGGTTGGGGGGAGGGGGATGGGGGATTAGTAAGGGGGTGGTGGGTGGAAGGGGAGGGAGCGCTATCCCCCCCCTCTCTCTCTCTCTCTCGTCGTCTGATGTTTACCAAGTTCAGGGTGTAATTTAGCTCCGACGTGTGGCATGTATTGTGGACAAGGCCTTAGGCTGCACCCCAGGGTTCTACGTGACACTGGGTCGGGGAAAATAAATAACGAAGATGAAAATTGAAACCGCCATATTGGCTAAATTCCCGGCAGCATTATTCAATAGCTGATCATTTATGGAATCACTAAGGCCAGGCAGTCGAAGGGAAGGTATTTTCGTGTTTTTCTTTTTACGTAGCTTATTTTCTAATCCGCTGGAAAAGTGTCTTGTGTTCAGGTAATCCGGAGAGTGATTTTCAAATTATCCCGGTGTAATGCGTCCTCATTCACTGCCTGATTTGCTTTTAATTGGTGTTTTATCACTGTTGTACAAAAAGGAAATTAGAGTAAAATACACAGGGTAAGTATATATATATATATATATATATATATATATATATATATATATATATATATATATATATATATATATATATATATATATATATACATATAATTTCCTGCAAAGAATGGAGTACCGTAGTGATTGAATATGTATTTGCGTGCGTGACAGGTTGATTGTTTAATTTCTACAAATCTGCATCTCCAGCCAGAGCTATCTTCTAAAGATAGAGGTACTTTAATGCCATTCTTCACGCACGCACACACACACACACACACACACACACACATACATATATATATATATATATATATATCTATATATATATATATATATATATATATATATATATATATATATATATATATATATATATATATATATATATATATATATATTTCTCAACTTCATGTACTGTTCATAGGATATATTATTTTAGATTAGCCGAAAAATAAATTCCTTGATTATCACGACCTTGTGTGAATAATCAAGGTCATTTAAATTCGTTTTTCGATTAACCCACAATAATAAGTGCTAAGAATAGTATGAGAACTTAATATGTGTGTATGCTTATTTGTGTGTTTGTGTGTGTGTGTGCGCGCGTATATGTGTGAGAGAGAGAGAGGGAGAGAGAGAGAGAGAGAGAAAGAGAGAGAGAGAGAGATAGTTGAATGGCACTAATCTCTCTCTCTCTCTCTCTCTCTCTCTCTCTCTCTCTCTCTCTCTCTCTCATCTTGAAAAGCTATACTTAGGATGATGTACCGTTTACGCGACTATTTAAAACATTAATGAATTCCTCACGCATACCATGATCTGAAATGACGCTTATTTTCACTGTCCGTCTCTTGTTTGGCACATAAACTAAGAGAGGCAAAATCAACCAAGCGATTGAGTGCTTTTACAAGCACTCCACTCATTGTAAATGACTCGCACGTCAATGGGAAAATATTTTGAGGTTAAATTTCTGAATGGTTTCGAAAACAAATGTCTTATTCCGCCCTTGTGTGATTCTTGTGGGATTCCAAAATAAGCACATGTCATTTTGTGAAGGTTAGGTCTCTATATAGGTTGACCCCGTTTTAGATTACAGTGTTTATTTGTTTATTTATTCATGTTGTAAATTTCCGAATGGTTTCGAAAACAAATGTCTTATTCTGCCCTTGTGGGACTCCAAAATAAGCACATGTCATTTTGTGAAGGTTAGGTCTCTATATAGGTTGACCCCGTTTTAGATGACAGTGTTTATTTGTTTATTTATTCATTTTGTAAATTTCTGAATGGTTTCGAAAACAAATGTCTTATTCCGCCCTTGTGGGACTCCAAAATAAGCACATGTCATTTTGTGAAGGTTAGGTCTCTATATAGGTTGACCCCGTTTTAGATGACAGTGTTTATTTGTTTATTTATTCATGTTGTAAATTTCTGAATGGTTTCGAAAACAAATGTCTTATTCCGCCCTTGTGGGACTCCAAAATAAGCACATGTCATTTTGTGAAGGTTAGTCTCTATAGGTTGACCCCGTTTTTAGATGACAATGTTTATTTGTTTATTTATTCATGTTGTAAATTTCGAATGGTTTCGAAAACAAATGTCTTATTCTGCCCTTGTGGGACTCCAAAATAAGCACATGTCATTTTGTGAAGGTTAGGTCTCTCTATAGGTTGACCCCGTTTCAGACGACAATGTTTATTTGTTTATTTATTCGTTTTGTATGCTGTTTCGTTAATTTTTACTTCACAGTTTCCTAGAATCTGCTGACATTGTAATCGTTAGCTGCTCATAAAACCGCAGCCATTTCGGTACATTTTTTAGTTTAATCAGATTAACATTGGCATTCTTTTAGAAAGTCAAGAATTTATATCAAAAGTGAATCATCAGTAACCATAACAGACTAATATAAGAAGAAGTTAGCTTTGAAAGAGCTATGCAAGGAAACTCCATCATCTCGGATAACAATAAATATGTGTAATCATTCGTGGGAGACGATCATTTTCATGCCCAAATCGAGTTAAAAAAAATGGAGTGGTTAAACCAATAAGCAAAACATCAATTTCCTTGGCTTTTGGTGTAATTTGTGCATTTGCGTTCAGAGCCTAATTTTATTGCACATAAATGTTTACCTTCGTTGCTGTTTTCCTATAATTTTTTTTTCCTCAGATCTCAGTTTGACAGCCATCTCAGTCTTGACGTTTTCCTCTCTCTCTCTCTCTCTCTCTCTCTCTCTCTCTCTCTCTCTCTCTCTCTGTAATAGGATTATTTTCAGTTAGAGCTTTTTTTCAAATAAACTCTCTCTCTCTCTCTCTCTCTCTCTCTCTCTCTCTCTCTCTCTCTCTCTCTCTCTCTCTCTCTCTCTCGGTAGTAGGGTTATTTTCTAATTAGAAATTTTTTTTCTGAATAAACGCTCTCTCTCTCTCTCTCTGTAATAGGATTATTTTCAGTTAGAGCTTTTTTTTCCAAACAAACGCTAAAGGAATGTGCTTATGACAGTCACTTGATTTAAAAGGGTTGTTCTTCAGTTTTACCCCTAGGTAAAAATCGAGATATTGCATTTACTTTACATTAGAGTTTCTGTTAGTTTTCCCATAGATGGTGCCGAAGCGGTACAGTGTATGATAGTGGCTTAAATTGTGATGAATCAAATAGGTATTGTGTGTGAGTATAGGAAACATATACCAATTAGGTCACTTCTCCAGTTATTTTCCCCCGGGGGGTTAGTACAGTCAGTGCTCCTCATACGGTGTGCTGTAGGCATTACTCAAGGTTCATTGCAGCGTACCTTCGTCCCCTAGCTGCAACCCCTTTCGTTCCTTTTACTGTGCCTCCTTTCATATTCTCTGTCTTCCATCTTACTTTTTACCCTCTCTTAGCACTTGATTCATAGTGCAACTGCGAGGTTTTCCTCTCGTTACACCTTTCAAACCTTTTACTGTCAATTTCCGTTTCAGCGCCGAATGACCTCGTAGATTTCAGTGCTTGGCCTTTGGCCTAAATTCTATATTCAGTTCAGTTCTCCAGTTATTTAAGAATTAGGCTCAGAAACTAATAAAAGAAAATAGTCGCATTTTTCATCGTCAAGTGATTTTGCACGTATCTATTACCACATATCACCTAACATATTCCGACGTGTTTAACTCTAGCCGTTGGATCCAATTATCTCTCCCGAAGGCGATGCCTTCAGCAGATAGACATGCTTCTCACCTCGCGTCTTATCTCGGCGAGATTTCTTGTCTGTATCTTACGGACTCCGAGCGCCTCTCGCCCCGAACCGAATCGCAAATGAATGTCAGAGGCAAATGAAGACGGTCATTTGCCAGCTGTGAAAACTAGCGAGAGCCTCTTCAAAACGTCTCTGCTTAACTTGTTCAGGACTTAATGGGCTGAAATATGTGTTGATTAGACTTAGAAGGCCGGCAATAAAAGCCGCGCGAAGTATCTGTTGATGGCCTGCTGCTGAGGACGCTACTCGTTGCAGCTTCACCAACAGCAGCAGGGAAAGATCTTCAAAAGAGATGGTGTGTAAATTTCAACGGCTGTTTATTGCAGGAAATGCTGCTCTGGTATTTCTCTCTCTCTCTCTCTCTCTCTCTCTCTCTCTCTCTCTCTCTCTCTCTCTCTCTCTCTCTCTCTCTATGTGTTGCATTCGTCCCCCTTCCCCCTCCCCCCAAAAATCCAAGCATGTCCCCGCGGACAAAAGTAAAAACATCTTGAGTCATTTGCATACTGAAGGCGCCTCTCTCTCTCTCTCTCTCTCTCTCTCTCTCTCTCTCTCTCTCTCTCTCTCTCTCTCTCTTAAATAAGCTTCAAGGATGTTTTACCACGAACGAGAGAGAGAGAGAGAGAGAGAGAGAGAGAGAGAGAGAGAGAGATAGTTACCGGAAAGTCATTCATCAGTTCATCTGTCCATCCATCCATGGCAGAGAACCTCATCTGGACCGCCAATTATAGAGAGAGAGAGAGAGAGAGAGAGAGAGAGAGAGAGAGAGAGAGAGAGAGAGAGAGAGTGAGTAGTTACGGAAAAACCTTTCGTCAATCCAACTATCTGTCCATCCATATATCCATCGCGGAATACTCCATCGGGACCGTTCATCAGAGAGAGAGAGAGAGAGAGAGAGAGAGAGAGAGAGAGAGAGAGAGAGAGAGAGAGAGAATAGTTCAGGGAAAGCCGTCCATCCATCTATCGCAGAAAACCCCATCGAGAGACCCCCGACCAGAGAGACGGACAGACAGACGGACAGACACAGACACGCAGCAAGCCATTCATCTCGTCCGAAGAGACAGAATCCGGCGAAGGCAGGCCGTCCGGGGCCGCTGAATTAATGGCAGAGCAGATGTTAATGGCGCTGCCAGTGGGAATGGACAGTGTATCATGGACAATGGGGATGTACACGTCACGGGAGGTGATGGTCATTTCGCCCAGGGAATTGAAGTGTCACCGGCGAGATGTTTATGCGGCGGGTTAACGGCGTTTCGTGCTAAATATTTATGCGGCGACCCCTGGCTCTGGCTGGTTTTTGGAAATGGCGGTACTCGTCTTGTTTCCTATGAAGGGATCGATTTTGTTTTAGCCTTTTTTTTATTTATTTATTTTTTTTTTGATAGGGCGTTTGTTTGATGCTACTTTGGTGGTGCTCGTCTTGTTTCTTATGAGGGGATCGATTTTATTTTATGTTTTCGCTATGGCATTTGTTTGATGCTACTTTATTATTAATATCTTTTCTTTTATCTTTTTGGTTATTTGTGTGATATTACTTTGTATTATTATCTTCGTAATGCTGATATTATTTACATGTGGTAGTTTATTCATATATCTTATATTTTTCTTTTTGGTTATTCTTGTGCCATTACTTAGTATTATTTATTATCTTCTTAATGCTATGATTATTTACATATTTGTTAGCTTATTCATATATTTGTTGTAACTCAACAGTTCATTCATTCTACATTCACCAGTTAATGAATGAACCAAGCAATGACGTCTATCATGTATTGCACTGCTTGCGTCATCCTTTATGGTTAAATGGCGACGTTCATGTTTTTATTTATTGGTAGCCTTTTTTTTTTCATTTATTACTCTGCGCGTAAACAATTCATAAACACGAGTCGTAATTTCTTTCCATTTTTCTCTACTAACTTAGGTGTCCTTTTCTTTCTTTGTAGATGAGTATTTTCACCTTAAGATAGAGATACATACATGGTTTAAACCGATTAACTATTTTAGGCACTCTTGTAACCGAAAATGCCCTTCTGGTAATATCCCCACCGTCCGTTACAGATATTTTGTAGTTTCTGTTTGTTAAGGTTAACACTTTTCGACATTTTTATAATGTCACAAACGTTAGCTGGATGCTACTACTACTTACAACAACAATAATAATAATAATAATAATAATAATAATAATAATAATAATAATAATGAAAAGCCAAGAATTACGAATACGTCAGTAGGATATGTGAGAAACGAACCGACTATAAGTAATTATTCACATGATTAATATGTCACTTGCCACTTTCCTGTTCACGACAGAACCTCTGGGATGAACTTAAACCTTCTTTCTGTATCTCATATTACCGTCTGTTACTTCTGTCAATTGAACACCATATCTATTCGAAGCTTGAATTTTAAGTCAGTGGCCCTTGTGTGCTTGTTCCATATGAATAGGGTTCATCTTCTGAATAATAATAATAATAATAATAATAATAATAATAATAATAATAATAATAATAATAATAATAATAATAATAATAATAATAATGGCTAAGACATTCACAGTCTCATGAGAAAGAGTTTGTGTACTAAAAATCCACAATTATATAATTGCTTTTGTCTTTTATGTAGTAATAGGGTTTACTCTATAATTGTGGATTTTTATTACGCAATAATAATAATAATAATAATAATAATAATAATAATAATAATAATGCAAATCTTCTTCACAATCCCGTGAATATGTTTATAAAGTACAAAATCCACATTTATGTAAAGTACTGTATTTACAAATAATAAAATGAATTCCGGGATTACATAATAATAATAATAATAATAATAATAATAATAATAATAAGAAGAAGAAGAAGAAGAAGAAGAAGAAGAAGAAGAAGAACAAGAACAAGAACAATCTTAAGATGTAGTATGTATGTGCACCTGCTGAGATGCATACATCACGCAACCCTACGCAGTGCCCGACATCCTTCCAAGGCCACTGATGCTAACGGTCGAGTTATTGTCAGTATTTCACGTTCCTGAAGGCGTTCTTGTCACTGCCCACGACAACGGTCTCTCTTTGTTCGATTCTTTCCCCCCCCCCCCCAGTTCTTTCAAGTAGACGGTCGTGATATCGTTGACTCCATCGTGACATATGCAAATGATTCCGGCCCAGACGCCGTCCCCGGGATGTGACATAGCTTATTGTACTTTGAAGAGGTCGTGGTCGTAGTGGTAGGAATAGTAGTATTAGTAGTAGTAATAGCAGTAGTAGTGATACGACTGCTGCTTCTGCTATTTTTACAGCACTAAGAACAGCAGTGATAATGATAAAGCCTTGGGTTCGACGTTGGACAGAAATTTATTTCTGTTACTCATGAGATTGTGTTTCTTGTTTCATTCATTAATAGTAATGTTGATAATTAGAGTATTTGATGATTATTTCCATCAATAATAATAATCTTAATAATAACCATAACTTCATTCTTACACAAAAATATTGTGTGTTGTTTTTCAAGGAAACAGCCTGAAAATACTCTTGAGAATGAAGCTACATTAGGTGGAAGAAACAGTTGATCTTGAAGAGCAATTCGGGAGAATTGTATTTCTTTCGGAGAAATTCTTGCCATTGTTATCAATTGATTCGGTTTCTATTTTTACCGAATTTCATTTATTTTCTTTCATTTATTTTTTTCATTTAATCTAGGAGAAGTTTTTAGTTTTTTACAAAGAAGAAAAATATTCTTTGTTTCTTCACTTTTCTCTTCGTAGTGCTTGGAAGGGGAAAACCAAATAGGTTGAGAAAGAAACCTTGTCTTTTCCTTCTTTTCCTTCCCTCTTGAGGAACCGTGTTTTCTTCTTCTTCTTCGTCTTCTTTTACAAGAGGAGAAATATCCGACCATCTGCCCGTCTAATGGGAACCGTCGGGTTAGAATAATCGAGGCCCTTTGTCTTGATCTTCATCTGTGTGTGCCACTTACGAGGAGGAGGAGGATGAGGATGAGGAGGAGGAAGAGGAGGAGGAGGAGGAGGAGGAGGAGGAGGAGGAGGAGGAGGAAGGCCGTTGGAAGTCCTCTGGTCCCCATCACACGCCCCATGAACCAGCATCTTTAACCAGTTCGCCAAATTGACAACAAACAGATGGAGCAGACAAATAGACCCTCTTGGCCGCTCAACCATTCCTTGAACTTTCCACCTGGGCCACTTACACGCCAGATCAACAATTAAAATCAAAACAAATGGCTGGCACAGATTTTATCGGTGTGGTTGTCGCACGGTCCGCCTCCCTTTAGACACTCCACTACTCCGTGGCTAATCTCTCTCTCTCTCTCTCTCTCTCTCTCTCTCTCTCTCTCTCTCCTTCCTGACATCAAAGCAACGAACGTCGTAGCAGCTATAGCTATTCAGATCCGAGTAATTTTTCACTCATACGAAATGTATTTTGGGAAATCTCCACCCCCGCCCCCCACTCCCAGCCCCGAGCTCCCTGGTATTTTATGATGGCAGTCCAAAATCTGATTTGAAGTGAATGAACACAACGAGCCAAACCAGCGAGGCATTCCAAGCCCCGACTCAACGATGCAACGTACGACATTTAGTACCCGAGGGTCCATTCACACATACACAGGAATCTCAAAGACGAACATTTGCAAACGGTTAACAGATCACCTCTCACCTGATTCATCCTTCAGGAAGCCACGCCACCAGAGATAATTCTGGCGCCGAGATCCCTCTCTCTCTCTCTCTCTCTCTCTCTCTCTCTCTCTCTCTCTCCTCGCGTTTCTCTTCTTCAGCTATTTTGCTTCTTGTTTTATTTTCTTTCTCTCTCTCTCTCTCTCTCTCTCTCTCTCTCTCTCTCTCTCTCTCTCTCTCTCTCATCCTCCTCCTCCTCCTCGCCTCCTCGCGTTTTCTCTTCTTCAGCTATTTTGCGTTTTGTTTTATTTTTTTTTCTCTCTCTCTCTCTCTCTCTCTCTCTCTCTCTCTCTCTCTCTCTCTCTCTCTCATCCTCCTCCTTCTCCTCGCGTTTTCTCTTCTTCAGCTATTTTATGTCTTGTTTTATTTTCCTGCCTCTCTCTCTCTCTCTCTCTCTCTCTCTCTCTCTCTCTCTCTCTCTCTCTCTCTCTCTCTTGACTGTCTCCTCCTCCTCCTCTTCCTCCTCCTCTCATTCTTACTTTTTCTCTTATTTTATGTTTTCCCCTGCACATTCTTTCCCCCTCTTCGCTCTTAATAGTCTCTTCTCTTCCTCTTTTTACACTTTTTTCCTCTCTCTCTCTCATCGCGACTCCCCTTCCTCCTTTCTCTCTCTCTCTCTCTCTCTCTCTCTCTCTCTCTCTCTCTCTCTCTCTCTCCCTCTCTCTCTCTCTCTATACTCCTCCTCCCATTCTCATCTTTTCCCCTTTTTTTTCTATCTCCTCCTCCTCCTCCTCCTCCTCTCTCTCTCTCTCTCTCTCTCTCTCTCTCTCTCTCTCTCTCTCTCTCTCTCTCTCTCTCTCTCTCTTCGATTTTACCTTAGTGGCTCTAGCCTTCGCGACACAAGGCGTTTTCTTTTGTCAGCGGATTATCAGCCACTTCCACCCCATCGTGGTGAGAGATCAAAGGCTTGGCGCTTTCCTAAGTGCCAAGAAGAAGAAGAAGAAGAAGAAGAAGAAGAAGAAGAAGAAGAAGAAGAAGAAGAAGAAGAAGAAGAGGAAGAAGGAGAAGGAGAAGTAGAGAGAAGAATATGCAATTTCAAGAATTAAAGTAGAATGTAAACCTTAAATTATAAAAAGGTGGAAAATTTGACATGTAACCTGAGGTCGATGAAAGGGTTTGTAGAATCTATAGAGTAAAAAGTAAGGCCTAAATTGGAGTAATTAAAGTAATGAATAAAGGAAGTTGTAGTAATAGAAATATACGCAGTGCAAAAGGAAGAGAAATCGGAAATAGAAAAAAAAGAGAACATAGAAAAAGGGCATGCAATTTAAAGAAGAATTTGAAGAATTCAACGAAGCAGAAGAGGATAAGAATAAAAACCAATAAAGAAGGAATGACAGCGGCCCTGTCCCGCTACACCGAATTCAAACGAGGCGGATATTTCAGCGTGCCCCGTGACACATGACTGTAGAAGTAATTTATATTCCGTCACCTACTGCTCGAATTAACAGATAATCACAATTTCCCCTCTCCTACCCCACCCCACCCCCTAACGACCGTCTCTCTCTCTCTCTCTCTCTCTCTCTCTCTCTCTCTCTCTCTCTCTCTCTCCCCCCACCCTCAACCCCGGGAGTGATGGCACTCGGGAGATAAGAGTCTTCAAGGCTATTTTAGTCTGATTGTTGGTAACAGTGGCACCGTGTCAGTGCCAGAGGGAACCGTGTGGGCTATGTCAACAGTAAAAGAGTGTTTGTTTGTTTATTTGCTGGCACTAAACCCCGCGCGTCTCACACCTGTCGCTGCTCCCCCCTGCCCAATAACGTTGTCACTCCCGTTCTCGCGACTTAAAAGAGGTCGTTAAAATGTTTTTGCCTCGTTGGGCACCTTTATCTGGTATCAGCGTTGTTGGGCTCGGCTACGCTGTTATCGCAGTGGATGGATGAATGCTTGTGATCGTCGTCGTCTCTGGGCCATATTCTCGTTAATGAAATTGTAATCCCAACAAAATACTGTTGGTGGAATCTGCTTGCCTTTGCTATCTTTGATCGTCAACAACTTTATTTCAGGTTTACTTTGGTCATATTCTTTGTGGTGAAATGTTTATTCACGAGAATGTGGGGTAAATTTATTTCTCGGCCATATTCTTGTTAATGGAATTCTAATCTCAGCAAAATACTGTTGGTGGAATCTGCTTGCCCCTGTTATCTTTGATCAGCTACAACTTTACGTCAAGTTTACTCTGGTATATTCCTTGAGATGAAATGTTTATTCACCAGAATGTGGGGTAAATTTATTTGGTATCACTGCTTTCTCGACCATATCCTTGTTAATGAAATTTTAATCCCAACAAAATACTGTTGATAGAATCTGCTTGCCGCTATTATCTTTGATCAACAACAACTTTGCGTCAAGTTTACTCCGGCCATAATCTTTATGATGAAATATTTATTAACCAGAATGTTAAGGACATTTCTTCTTCTTCTTTTAACGTGCTTTTTTCCCATTTGTATGGGGGTAAGCACGATGTCTTCTATTTGAAGGACTTTGATTTGGCTTTGGGGTAGACTTTGTAGTCTCGATCGGCTGCCCTGCCTGTCATCGCTTAGGCCCCGGTAGCGTATGTACATGTATTGTACCCAGTCACCAGAACCCTTTCTCCCAGGGACATTTATTTGGTATTAATATTTTCTTTGCTTCAACATTCATTGGTAATATTCTTATTTGGCATTACTGCTTTCTTTACTTCAACATTCATTGGCCATATTCTTGTTAATGAAATACTGATCCAGTAAAACTGTGTGCCTTTACTTGGTGTTAACCGCATTATTTTATTTCTAAGTGCTTGTGATGACTAGATTCACCTTTGCTTGAACGCTACTGTGGCCATTTTCTTGTTAATGAAATATATGTTCACCAAATAATTAGGCACCTTTATCTGTTGTTAACCTCACTTTTAGTCAAGCATAACTTGGGTTAAATTGCTGTTGATGAGGTATGCGTTAACTGTATCATCTTCTATTCAGTTCATCATAATGACATTTAAATGAAAGACAGCGGATTAGTAATGTTAGTTTCATTACAGTAACTTTTATAATGGGGACGTCCTGTAGAGATTAACCAGTATCCGTGACGCATGAAAATAGAATACGATATAAGTCATACTTTGTCTTCTTAGCGTTACGAAATTATTTAGGCATGATATTGATCAGTCTTTCGGTTGTCTCAAAGCTCCTCTATTAAACAAAGTGAAATAAACCAGAAATCCTTCTTCACCCATCTTTTACCCATAAGCATGTTGGTTAGATGAGATTATTTTACAACACTCAATAGAAACAGAAGAGTAATGGAGTATGGGTAACATAGCAGTAGTAATATTTCGACACATTAAAGACACTCCTTTAGATGTTTCAAGCTTTGGATTTCTCTTCCTGTTTCCGTTCCCCTAAACCTAAACTCCTGTAATAATCTTCAGTCTTCCAACGGAGAAGTTTATGGTTTCCTATTGTCTTGTTACCTTCGGGCCTGGGCTAGTTAAGGGTGTATGGTACCCAGTGGTATTGGCTTCTGAATGGCCGTGGATTCCATTGCTGCTTGAGGGGCCAAGAGAATGAATGAAAGCTTTGCTTCAGTTTTTTTTTTTTTTTTTTTTGCTAATATTTCCTAAAAAGTATTCCTCAGAACTTTCAGAACTGTCTAATGGAGTTTCAGGAATTATTTAATTGTTTTCTCGTTGATGTCCACAATATTTTCTTACGAGAAATCTGCATCAATTTTAAACTCTCTTAGTTTTCTGTAAAAAACTGTTGTGCCAGCTTTGTCTGTCCGTCCTCACTTTTTCTGTCCGCCCTCCGATGTTAAAAACTACTGAATCTAGAGGACTGCAAATTGGTATGTTGATCTTCCACACTCTAGTCATCAAACATATCAAATTGCAGCCCTCTAGCTTCAATAGTTTTTATTTTATTTATGGCTAAAGTTAGCCATAATCGTGCATCTGGCAACGATATAGGACACGCCACCAGCTGGCCGTGGTTAAAGGTTCATGGGCCGCGGCTCATGCAGTATTATACCGAGACCACCTAAAGATAGATCTGTTTTCGGTGGCCGTGATTTTGCGCTGTACAGAAAACTCGATTGCGCTAAAGAAATTTCGGCGCATGTTTTACTTGTTTAATGTTTATATTGATCATTATAGTAAATTTTATGCTGTTTCGGTGATGATGATTATTGTATTATTATTTTGGTGATCAGTATACTCCTTATTTTTTCCTAGACAGTAAGGACTTTCACTCATACTTTTCCTTCTAACACATTCTATTATGTTTTTCATTTTTATTTTATTTTTATTCAGTAATTACCTGTTGAAGCATAGGTATCCTTCTATTTTCTTAAATTTCAAATTGACTGATGCGTTCGTC
This sequence comes from Macrobrachium rosenbergii, assembly GCF_040412425.1. Classification (NCBI taxonomy): domain Eukaryota; kingdom Metazoa; phylum Arthropoda; class Malacostraca; order Decapoda; family Palaemonidae; genus Macrobrachium; species Macrobrachium rosenbergii. The sequence goes on along the minus strand of NC_089761.1, from coordinate 26,437,021 downwards.
TAATTTTTTCCGTCATTCTTCTCCCCAAATGAATATTCCCGACTATAACTTACTCTCCTTATTAGCAAATTCACAGCAGAAAAAATAAAGTGGTTAAAAACATTTCTTATTTTACTTAGCGTGCGGCTTCCAAAAATCCGCGAGGAGAGGGTCCCAAAAATCCGCGAGGAGAAGGTCCCAAAAATCCGCGAGGAGACGGTCCCAAAAATCCGAGAGGAGAAGGTCCCAAAAATTCGCAAGGAGAAGGTCCCAAAAATCCGCGAGGAGAAGATCCCAAAAATCCGCCAAAAATCCGCGAGGAGAAGGTCCCAAAAATTCGCGAGGAGGTAGTCCAAATTTCCCTTAAAAATAAAAAAAACCCAAGGCGAACTGCCGCTCTGTTATAACGCTTCACCGGTCGTATTTGCCGCTGCGCCGCCCCGATTCCATCTACTTCAAAGTCATACAAGAGTTTCATGGAGTTCTAAAGCGTCTATGAAACAAGGCTGTAAAATCTATGACGAAAGTAAGGTTTATATATCGTCCTCTATATCTTCCCGAACCCCGTCAACTTTTACGGAGTCTATCCCTTTCGTTCCCTCGCTATTTTCCGCCAGGTCTTCCTCTCCTCTTCTTCCTCCTTTCCTCTCTCCTCGTCTCCTCTCCTTTCCCTCCTTGTTCTGCGATGTAGGCGTGTGATGGGTGATAATGTTGAGTAACGTTCCGTCATAAAAGTTTTATATGATATTTTACGTCCTCCAAAACCTCCCATTAACCCCTTTGGCGGGGATATATAAATGGGTCGTTCCTTGCCTTGACTTGGCAGCCATGAACGCGGCAGCAGAATGTAAAGCCTCTTTCTTACGACCCCCACTTCCCCCTTTCCCCCTTCCCCTCACTCCCCCTCCCCCCTCCACTCCCCTTGTCGACATGGAAATACTGGAGCAGTATTTTCCCGCAGAAGTGGCAGCGGTTGACTCTTTTGTCTTCGCCCGTCCTATTTCGTCTTCATCTATCCTCCCTCGGAAACATCTTCAATCTTTTCCCCATCCCCCCTCACCCCACCCCCTTCTTGTTGTTTCCTCTTTCTCGCTTTATTTTTTTCAATTTTTTTGTCGTTCTCGTTCAAGGGGTTTTGGGGGAAGATTGGGGAAGACTGGGAAACAGAGTTGAAATCGTCTCGAATGCGTGTTGCAACGAAGCTTTAAAGGTACTCATTAGGACAAGTGGTTTGGGGGGCGCTCTTGTAAACGCAGGTATCTGTGAAAGCTTCAACTTTCATCATAATCTAATCTTACCCTTGACGCTCGTTGTCTTGTATTTGCCATCATTAACGCCTGAAGAGGCATGACCAGTGTTTCATGTTCCTTTCAAACAAGAGGTTAAAATATTGACCTCGGTTTCTATGCATCTTTTTTCTTATATAAATGGCGAGGTCTCACGGAAGGCTTTCTTAAGTCCAGGCACGAGCCGTAACCGCTGCGACTTATTGCAAACAAACAATAATATTTTATCATCATTATCATCTTTACCTTAATCTTCAGCCTTAGAATTATCATCCCCACTATCGTTACTGTTACCATCTCAGCTCCTGAAGCAGGTGCCGCTACTCCTTGCACCTGCCGCTCTCCTGACACTAAACAGCATCCCGGGAGAATGGCCGGGCATACCCATCCTAATCTCAAAAAGTAACAGGTCCGTAACCTGTACTCAAGCCATCCAGCAAGTAACTAACTTCAAGTAACTTCGACGGGAATATGAACTGCCTCCTCGCCGCAGGAGACCGGCGGCAGGCAACCATGCAACCACTCAGGGGCATTATCTCTGTAGAAGGAGGCTGGCCGGGCAAAAGCGGATGCTGCACTACTGGTGTGTAATTTCATACATACATAATTTCTCGTTTGGATGAAAGATTTTACGGCGAAGCATCCGTCGAGCTACGAGGGGGCGGCCGTAATCGTAAACATAAGACGTTTCCCAATGAGAATGTTTTTCTTCTTTATTTCAATTTATTGCGGTGTTCGTTCTGACCAGTCTCCTCTCTCTCTCTCTCTCTCTCTCTCTCTCTCTCTCTCTCTCTCTCTCTCTCTCTCTCTCATCCAAATGGACTTGCAACCTTCTTAACCGTACCATCATAGAAACAAGTTATCTTGCTGCATAGTGGTAGTTGTTTACTCCCGGACAGCAATTGTTGTTTATTGCCGAATAGCAATTGTTGTTCAACACTGAATGGTAGTTGTTGTGCAACAGATTGTACCATTAGGTTCAAATTGCGTTTGCAGGTGGAGCCATCGGGAGCATTTTACTCCGGACTACAATTTCACCGTGAAATCTTAATGAGTCTTAACTCTCGTGTAAGATATCAGGAATGGGGCTTAGCATCTTCTCTATGAGTCCGGAGGATGAATATTAACAGAGGAGATTGTAGGGGAGAATAGCACGCTGTTGAGTCACAATAGTAGAGAAGTGGTGTTGGGGGTTGTTGCTTTTTGTTGTTTTGCAGTTGTTTTTCTTCCTTTTGTTGCTTCGAGTGGCTTTTTTTTTGTTTTTGTTTTGCTTGGCAGTGTCATGAATCGATGTTGCTGTTGTTTTTGCGTATTTTTTCCCCTTTTTTACCAAAGATTGTAATGAGAAACGGTTTTTGGCTGTTGTTCTTACATATGTCATTTTTGTCTCTAAGGCCTTTTGTTTTAGAATACAAAAGGACGTATTGTTAATGTTGTTGTCCCCATGTTATATGTTACCAGCGTTAGTCAGGTGATAAATGATTGTTCATATTTTATTTTTTTATGTCATGTTATTATGATACTTAATTACTGTTACGACTTGCCTCGTAGTTGTTTACAAGCGACGCTTGGTTTTTTCTTTGTTGTGGTTTCCTTATAAGATAATCAGTTTACGGGTAAAATGTATTATTTTAAATTGCAGAATCATTAGCGTCAATAGTCACCCTAAGCGCGAGATTTAAATCATGAAAGAAATGTTCGAAAAGAATTCCGTCTTGTAAAAAATAACAAAAATATCGCCTTACTGGAGAGTGATTGAATGATGGATTATGAATTATCTGGCGTCATAAGTTCATTGGTCTTGGACGACAAATTAACACAGAATATATATATATATATAGTGATTGAATGATGGATTATGAATTATCTGGCGTCATAAGTTCATTGGTCTTGGACGACAAATTAACACAGAATATATATATATATATATATATTTCTGTGTTAATTTGTCGTCCAAGACCAATGAACTTATGACGCCAGATAATTCATAATCCATCATTCAATCACTCTCCAGTAAGGCGATATTTTTGTTATTTTTTACAAGACGGAATTCCCTTTTTCGAACATTTCTTTCATGATTTAAATCTCGCTTAGGGTGACTGTTGACGCTAATGATTCAATCTGCACATTTAAAATAATACATTTTACTCCGTAAACTGATTATCTTATAAGGAAACCACACAAAGAAAAACCAAGCGTCGCTTGTAAACAACTACGAGGCAAGTCGTAACAGTAATTAAGTATCATAATAACATGACATAAAAAAATAAAATATGAACAATCATTTATCACCTGACTAACGCTGGTAACATATAACATGGGGACAACAACATTAACAATACGTCCTTTTGTATTCTAAAACAAAAGGCCTTAGAGACAAAAATGACATATGTAAGAACAACAGCCAAAAACCGTTTCTCATTACAATCTTTGGTAAAAAAGGGGAAAAAATACGCAAAAACAACAGCAACATCGATTCATGACACTGCCAAGCAAAACAAAAACAAAAAAAGCCACTCGAAGCAACAAAAGGAAGAAAAACAACTGCAAAACAGAGAGAGAGAGAGAGAGAGAGAGAGAGAGAATGATGAAATTATCTTTAGGAGAAGTATT
>NC_089761.1:26423143-26428143 GCF_040412425.1 Macrobrachium rosenbergii | reverse complement strand
CTTCCTGCCCCTCGTATCTTTCCCTCCTCACCTCCCTTTCCCCTATCCTCCATCACTCTCTCACCTCCTTTTCCTTAACCCCCCCTCCCTCTCTCTCTCTCTCTCACACCTCCGTTTCCCTACCCCTTCTCTCTCTCTCTCTCTCTCTCTCTCTCTCTCTCTCTCTCTCCCTCCCTCTCCTCTCCCCATTTATCCGAAATGTATCTTTCGATCGCCTTTCGTTCATTCTAGGAATGTCTGTGCCTTCCACAGGACTTACCAACAATGACATTGTTTTATTTATACATGACTTATTTTTTTTTATTTTACTTTTTATTGTCCTTCTCTGGGGATTTCTTGAGGCTTATACTAATTTTCCTTAGGGACCTTGTTCATACCAAGATATGATTGCTTAAGCTGACTGTACGGTAGGTACTTCCTACCTGGAATAATTCCAACACTTATAGAGATTCATGTTGCCATCTTGTCCATTGAGTATTATAGGATCCTAATAATATTTTCCTCCCTACTACATTACCAAGTCTTTTGGTCCACCTGTCTCTCTTCTTCCCTTCCCGGCTGATTCTTCACTAGATCTGTCTATCTGTCTCTGTATCAGATAAATAGAGCTGTAATGCTTGAACGAAAGATTTATTTTTCATTCTTTTTTCATTTTTGATATATTTCTTCAGCCTATAAAAATAAATGAATAAATTAGAGTGTTGCCTAGAATCTAACACTTCTTATTTAAATTTTTTTTCATTTTTGATTTATTGAAGCTTGTAAAAATGAATAAATCTTGAACGTTGCCTAGAATCTAACAATTTATATTTAAAAGGTTATGAAGAGATATGACCAGTCCTCATGTTTTTTGAGGAACACATTAAACCAGACCGCAAATATAAATAATGATACCTCCTTGCGAGATTGCACTGTACCATGGGGTTGGCTACGTAAGGAGTTTATCTGCAGTTACGTTAGTTACTAGAATATCTATTCTAAATACATTTTCATAGTTTGCAATTATTAGACATAGAATTTTCCACTACGCATAGGACGTGAATTATTAACGGAAGTAAACATAGTTGTATTGGTAGTATAAATAGGAGGTTAATCGCATTGCCATCTTAGTATGCATTACATCCAAACACCGTTGACGTGCATGTAAAATTTCCTGTTGTCTATCAAAAAAGCCGTAAGGAGTATACACATATTTTGTCCATGTGTATAATAGCGAAAGTCTTCGCGAAACAAACTTCAAGATTAGCGTTGGCGTCGTCCATTCCGGGGACACCCTCAGTCCCTGTTGACTTCTGTATAAGGGTGAATTGTCAAGGTTCGAAGTTCGGGGCGGTGCGTAATGGTGTGAGTTGCGACGACGCTCTCTTATATTACCGTTTTCTTTGGCGTTATGAGAGTACGTTGCTTGAGGATTCTCCGGAGATATATATATATATATATATATATATATATATATATATATATATATATATATATATATATATATATATATATATATATATATATACTGTATATATTACATCCTCTGAAGGAAAACTTCAGTAAATAAATTAAAATCAAACAAACAAAACTCACATAAAGGATTTACTCAGAATTCCAGTAGCTACCATTTCCAAGGTTTTTTCCCCTAATGACAAAAAAAGAAAAAGACTTGAAAGCCTCTCTTCTTCTTCTTCTTCTTCTTCTTCTTCTTCTTCTTCTTCTTCTTCTTCTTCTTCATATGCCTTTCGCGGTTCAGCTGATGAATATTAATCCCGTCTTTTCCGACTCGTCGAAGCTCCGGCGTCGTGTTTCGAAGCCATTGTCTCGCCCACATCAAAGCGTGCCGACCGGAAACGCATCAATAAAGGAGTTCTCTTCAACATGACATCGGCGGCTTGGCGGAGACCGAACACGAGCGTTTTATGACGGAAGCAGACGCTAAAAAGCCGGGCGTCACGTTGTTTTAAAAGTATAAACGTCGCTATAAATCACCGGCATGTTTTAAATCTATACACCACTTGTTAAAACACCCCTCCGCCGAGTTCTCTCTCTCTCTCTCTCTATATATATGTATATATACAGTATATATTTCGGTAGCGACGCTCCAGAAACTTACGAGCGACGGAGACGCGTCTTTACGACGACGTAACTTCTTCCTCCTCTCGATTGATGTCGGATGAGTGTCTCTTGATGCAGTTTGTTTGTCCTCGGAAGTTTCTATTTTTGTTTTCATTTTCATCTTTTACGCGGTTTAGCACATCCTCAAAATGCTGTTGTTTGCGGCGTACCTAAGGCGCATGGCTGCAGCCTACTCTTTAACCCCTTTTTCCTTACCCACATTTCTGCCTCCTTTTTTCGGGCATGTTGTCCTACTGCTCCAACTCCTTTAACGCTGAATGGCTGGAAGTTCCTCAGTGCCTGGCACTATAGCCTAGTTTTCTATAAATCACCTGTAATTCAAGGTTTTGTTGGGTATAGATATAATATATATATATATATATATATATATATATATATATATATATATATATATATATATATATATATATATATATATAGAGAGAGAGAGAGAGAGAGAGAGAGAGAGAGAGAGAGAGAGAGAGAGAGAGAGATAGGAAATAATCGACACACAATCACGTGTGGAAGAAATACTTTTGGTTTAGATCAGATCGAACCCAGGTCTTGAGTTGAAAGGCAAGGACGCTGAAAGACCTGGGTCTAACCTGATGTGAGTCAGAAATTTACTATATATATATGTGTGTGAACATGTGTATACACACACACATGTGTATAGTATATATATATATATATATATATATATATATATATATATATATATATACATTTTTTTATTTATTTATTCGTGTGTGCGTATGAGTGTATGGCCGAAATAAAATATTTCACTGAAACGCAATAAGCTATCGATCTTCAAGTAATATCAATTCCCGAAGATACTCGTGTCCTCCGGCCAAAGAAATAAATACCCATAATGCACCATTATAAAACCAGTCTATTAAAGTTTGGGCAACGACCCCGTATTGGCAGCATTGCCGAATGACCCTCTGTTGACTAACGGCTGATGATCCTCGCTAAATGTCTCGTAGATTCCGCTCTAAGTAGCATTTAAGGCACATTTCGGGAATAAACCAAGTCCGGAGTAATTGCAAAGAGTAATAGCGATACGTCATTTAAATACTAACACTACGACGACCAATGCAAAGCTGTATAATTTTCCAGGGCGATCGATGGGAATGTATTGACACTTGCAGCGGGGTAGAAAGCGCCATCAACATTAATGATAACTGTAAGTTACAGCCCTTAAACGACCAGTTTGCATGGTGCAGACGGCATTCCCGTGTCAATGACAGCGGTGCTTTTGTAAAAAAGCCAACTTTTTTATATCAACTTCCTCTTTCCGCTGTCATTATTATCACTGGAATATTAATGTAATGATGGAAGCAATACCTAGTAATTAGACTTTTATTTGAACAGCATCTGTGCTTGTATTGCCTGAAGGCTTGGTAATAATTATATATATATATATACACATATATATAATATATATATATATATATATATATATATATATATATATATATATATATATATATATATATATATATATATATATATATATATATATATATATATATACACACCAATAACACACGCAATCATATGGGTAGGGGAAGGAGGGTGAGCTTTTGGTCTTCCAACCTTTTCTTCGCTTCCAGAAAATTAATTGTCCTCTCTTCACACTCTCTCTCTCTCTCTCTCTCTCTCTCTCTCTCTCTCACACACACACACACAATAAATGCTTCAAGTTTAACAGCAGAAACGAGTGTGCAATAAATTCAGCACCTTAAGATTAATAGAAACATGCCACCAGAGGCATTTGTTATTTTCAATGACACGAGAAATGCTATTGAAATCCTTCAGAACTCTCGCCCATAAAGGTTCTCTTTTGCAGCAAATCAAGTTCACATTCCACAAAGTACAAGAAGCTGGAATATATGTTGATTTTAATGACGTATCCTTGCCCACGTCGGCACAAAGGGTAATGAGAATGCGGACCAAGTATCCAGAGCTTTTCAGTTACTATGACCAGACAAGACCAGATCATTCCAGTTAGTGGTTAATTGGCATCTCTAAAACTCATCATGTTTCAAAATAGCAGATTATGGAATAATTAGCCTGATCTTAACAAAGAAAGCAGGTAAAACCCTTGTTGAATTATTGTACTCTAAGAAACCGACCCCGTAGGGGGTGTTGGGGTTAGTGCCGTCAGTGCACCTCGTGCGGTGTACTGTAGGCATTATTTCATCGCTCATGCAGCGCCTGGCCCCTAGCTGCAACCCCTTTCGTTCCTTTTACTGTACCTCCTTTCATATTCTCTTTCTTCCATCTTACCTCCACCCTCTCCTAAACACTTGATTCATAGTGCAACTGCAAGGTTTTCCTCCTGTTACACCTTTCAAACCTTTCACTTTCGATTTCCGTTTCAGGGCTGAATGACCTCACAGGTCCCAGTGCTTGGCCCTTGCCCTAAATTCTCTATTCATTTCTGTTCTATGAAACCAATAGAACGGCACATAGAGGTTATTTTTCTCCCTCCGCATTGGTCACACTCGATTGACTCATGGATACTTGAAAGACTTATTCCACATAGACTTATTCCTCTCATAACATTTGTAACTTTCCTCCTTTTATTGTATTATACTGTAATCACCTGAAGACGAGACCAGTTGGTCTTGGAACTGTAATGAATTTTAACGTTTTTTGATGTATTTCCAAAGCATAAACCATTCCATGTTTGCAAAAGGATGCAGATCAACTCCAACAGTTACGTGAATGTCCGAACTTCGGCTAACGCTGAGTATCAGGTTTTGCGGAAATGGCAATAATGGAGAAGTTGCCAATATTTTCATCATTTTCATTTTATCCAATTCCATACTTTTAAAGGATTGCAATATAAAATCATAATCCTTTTATGATAGACAGGTGCTCCTGTTTTGACT
>NC_089761.1:26410643-26420643 GCF_040412425.1 Macrobrachium rosenbergii | reverse complement strand
AAAACATTTTTAGTGTTGAAACGATATTTCTGTCAGGTCTCAACTATCCAAGATGGGTTGTCATGCATAGTTTTTTGCGTTTTATATCAGCATTTAAAAAATGTCTAAATATATATATGTATCTATCTATACATATGTATTTCTGGTGATAGAAATTCATTTCTCGGCATAATGTGGTTCGGATTCCACAATAAGCTGTAGGTCCCGTTGCTAGGTAACCAGTTGGTTGTTAGCCACGTAAAATAAATCTAATCTTTCGGGCCAGCCCTAGGAGAGCTGTTAACCAGCTCAGTGGTCTGGTTAAACTAAGATATACTTTTTTATATAAATGTATACTGTATATGTATATGTATATATATATATATATATATATATATATATATATATAGATAGATAGATAGATAGATAGATAGATAGATAGATAGATAGATAGATAGATAGGTATAGATATAAATATATATATATATATAAAATAAATATATATATATATATATATATATATATATATATATATATATATATATATATATATCTGGAAGTGAGGATGATAAAATGTTTAGTCTGCAGACTCAATCCAAATGGCAATATGTCTGCAATCATTCACTTCAAGCCACGAGAAAATCTATACAGAATATAAACAAATAAGAGACCTCTCAGCTGACAGATGCACGTGTACTAAGTGATCACGGTTTGACAGCCTTCATATCAGTGTCGAAGGCAACGAGTTGATTGGACGAAATATTGTTTACATGACGCCAAGTAGATTTATTTATTACGGCAGTTTATGCTGATGGTTCTCAATGGCACAGATTACTTAATATTCATATATTATACACTCCTACTCGGAGAAGATTGCCCCCCGAGGAGTTATTGGGTGATTATTTACTCTAAAGTGCTATGATCTTTCTGTGACATTCAGACTCCGTTGTTTAGTAGGTGCTACTTATTTGCATAAAAGGGTTTTGTCGCTATTATTTCTGGTCGAGTTATACATGCAGAGCTTGCGACCACATTGAAATGTTTTCCTCATGATAACGCAACTATTTGACTGTGCTTTTGTTGTCGGAATAAATTGGCCTTGTGCCAGCACGGGCTCATGCTCCAAGCAGCAGCATGTAATTGTTTCGGCTAAGACGAACGTCATTATACTTCATGACGAAGATTTGTTATGGGGTCAAGGAAGTTCCTTTATCAGAGTGACTTGCAAACGCATTTTAACGTATTTTCTGTCCCCTTGCTGCCGAAGTTTGCTCCAATTAGTTATTATTTTTATTAAGACTTAGTTATTGAAGTCTTATGGAATACGAACACGAACTTGAGCATAAGCAAAATCAGTTTGGTCCCCAGTGTTGGCAACTTTTCAGGAATAGCAAAGAAAATTCCCATGCTTCCTAAGAGAATATTCAGTTGAATTGAATTGAACTGAGTATGGAATTCAGGCCAAAGGTCAAGCTGTGGGACCTATGACGTCATTCAGCGCTGAAAGGGAAATGGGGAGTAAAATTGTTTTAGAGGCGTAACAGGAGGAAAACCCCACAGTTGCACTGTGAATCAGTTGTTAGGAGATGGTGGAAAGTAAGATGGAAGAAAGAGAACATAAACGTAGGTACAGTAAAAAGGAACAAGGGGGTTGCAGCTATAGGGGCCGAAGGGACGCTGCAAAGAACGTTAAGTAATGCCTACAGCACACAGCGTGAGGTGCACTGCTGGCATTACCCCGCTACTGGGGAGCATGTTTAGGCCAAGTAGATTTGCGTGACACTTTCTTGATTGGCAGTGTTAAGAAGTGCCTCGTGTTTATGTGAAGCCAAACTTACTAGAAAAGAATTCGCATCTGCAAAGTCAAAGTTCAGCACTATTATTAAAGATGCTTCATCCCCGAGCTGGTAAAACGCAGAGGAATGAATATCAACAGGATAGTATAAATACTTTCATATCATCATCAAGACACATGTTTCATGGGGCTTGCGGGGCATATCTGCTATGACAGTAACATGAGATAAGTTAGGTTAGTCATTTATCATCACCAGTTAGACACCGTTAAGTTCTTTAGCAGCTCCTCTCTTGCATTTGCATAACTTTTTATTCTGCCAGTTTATTCACTACTCTTTTCTTTCAGATTTTTGTTTGCTTTAACTTTTTTTCAGATTTTCGTTTGCTTTAACTTTTTTTCAGATATTTGCGTTAACTTTTTTCTTTTTCAGATTTTTGTTTGCTTTAACATTTTTTTTTTTTTTAGATTTTTGTTTGCCTTAACTTTTTCAGATTTTTGTTTGCTTTAATTTTTTTCCCAGATTTTTGTTTGCTTTAACCCTTTTCTTCAGATTTTTGTTTGCTTTACTTTTTTCAGATTTTTGTTTGCTTTAAACTTTTTAAAGATTTTTGTTTGCTTTAAATTTTTTTTACAGATTTTTTTTGCTGTGATTTTTTTCACATTTTTGTTTGCTTTAATTCTGCCCTTCCTTCTCCCCTGTATTCTCCTATCAACATTTATTCCTGGGGTACAAAGCCGTTTCATCCTAAGGAGTTTCATTTTTCCTCCTCGGGTACAAAACAGTCACAACTTGAAAAGGCCGGATAACTTAACTCTCTTCTAAGTGGCTTTGATCCCACGTATCTTGGGTACGCAACTCGCGCTTCACGTTTAAACAAATCCATTAGGGCCAGCACACCTTTCAAACAATCCGCGAGACGGCAGTGACTTTGAGAAACCATCAAAAGAAAAAAAAAAAAGGAAGATTAAACCCCCCGGTCGCCTCTCCCCCTCCGTCCATGAATCACAAAATGTCAATACAAACGCCACCGGGGACGATAAAAGCAGGCAGGGCCGAAACGTCTTGGCACTGACTGGCACTAGTCTTTGACTAACCACTCCCCCCCATAAGGGGGCTATTGCCGTCACTGCACCTCACGTGGTGCACAGTAGGCATTACTTGGGGGTCATTGCGGCGTCCCTTCGGCCTCTAGCTGCAACCTCTTTCATCCATTTTACTGCCCCTCCGTTTTCGCTTTATTCCGTCCATCTTACTTTCCTCAACCCTCTTCTAACAATTGTTTCATAGAAATAATCAACACACAATCACGTGTGGGACAGAGTTGTATGGCCTAGTGGGCAGCGCCCTTGCCTTTCAATTGAAAGACCTGGGTTCGATCCTGATGTGAATCAGAAATTTATTGATTACTGTTTCATAGTGCAGCTGCGAGGTTTTCCCCTTGTTACACCCTTAAAGCCCTCTTACTGTCAATTTCCCTTCCAGCGCTGAATGACCTCGTAGGTCCCAGCGCTTGGCCTCTGGGCTAAATTCTATGTTCTGTTCTATTCTATTCTGTTCTTGACTCCTCAGGAGAATCGGCTTTTCCTTCCTTCCATCCTTCATTCAGTCACTACCAGCCAGCTTTGTTATCATCATCACGCCGACCTACCTACCCTGCTCACGATAACATTGCATTCTTCTTAGAGAGAGAGAGAGAGAGAGAGAGAGAGAGAGAGATGTAAACCGTTGAAAGATGGTGGGAATAGCAGTCAGGAAGAGAGAGAGAGAGAGAGAGAGAGAGATGTAAAGTGTAGGTTAAAGACTGGAAGAATAGCAGTCGGGAAAGGTTCGAGAGAGAGAGAGAGAGAGAGAGAGAGAGAGAGAGAGAATTATAAGGCAAAGACTTGTAGAATGGTAGTCAGGAAAAAGTAGAGAGAGAGAGAGAGAGAGAGAGAGAGAAAGCGATGTAAACTGTAGGTTAAAGACTGGTAGAATAACAGTCAGGTAAAATGAGGGGGAGAGAGAGAGAGAAAACTACAAGGTAAAGACTGGTAGAATGGTAGTCAGGAAAAAGTATCGAGAGAGAGAGAGAGAGAGAGGTTAAAGGAAAGGCTGGTAGAATAGCAGTCAGGAAGAGAAAGAGAGAGAGAGAGAGATTGAGCGATGTAAACTATAGGTTAAAGACTGGTAGAATGGCAGTCAGGAAAAGTGAGAGAGAGAGAGAGAGAGACCGTTGCAAACGCTCAGTGAATCATTACTCAAACAAAGAAAAGTGATGTTGAGAAATGATGTCTAGAACGCGAAGCGAAGTGTTAAGAGGCGGGTTAAGAAAAGAGCTGGTGACATGTGCGAGTTATCTTTCGCCATGAGACTTCATATTGCCATCCCATCCTCCACACCCCCCCTCCGTACCCAACGCCATCTACACCCCCCAGCTCCTTCCCTCCCCCACAACCCGACCCATCCTTGGAGGCAAGGATAAACTAGCAGAAGAAATAACAAATAAAACTCCAAGCTCTCTCTCTCTCTCTCTCTCTCTCTCTCTCTCTCTCTCTCTCTCTCTCTAGATAAGCTTGGTGTGTGCTTGGACGTGAACGTTATATAGTGCATTTTGTGTGGTTGGAAGTGCTTGGGTATCTTTATTAAGAACAAGCTGTTTACAACACCGACTTACACTTTAGCGCGGAGGAGCATGATAATTACCAGAAAAGTATCTCTTAGGAATAATTGATAATCTCCACCATTTTTATTAAGCCCTTTGTTGATCTTCTTGACATGTGTTATTTATCTCAGTAACTCACGCCAACAAAATATTTTCTATAATAATAAAATCGTATTTTTGCACAGCATTGTCTCTAGTACAGATTAGCCAGCCGTAAGCATAAAATTAGTTGAATTCATAGAACTGATTTACTTGTGTTTATTCATTTTGTTAAACAGCCCCTTTCCTTACTGAAATACATATCTAAAAAGAAATATTAAGTCATTATATATTTAATGAAGACACACTTATAGTGTAGACAACTTTTATTTAATTGTAACTGTGGGCCGTTTTTTGACAAATGATAAATGTGATATTTTCGAAGAAGAAATGTCACAATGTCGAAGTTTTTCCCTAGGCCTATATATATATATATATATATATATATATATATATATATATATATATATATATATATATATATCTACACATAAAATGTGTGTATAATATAAATATATGTAATATATATATATATATGTATATATACATATACAGTATATATGTGTGTGTGTGTGTTGCAAGACGAACTCGAAACTTGTTGAACTCTCACGATGTAAACTTTCTAATGCTTACTCTGATAGCTCCTAATTTGACAAGTATCCTTAAATCATTACACTTTTTTACGTGATGGATGATTAACTATGCACTTGCAAGGGTAATTACATTAATGACTTCGCAGAATTCCTACAATTGAAGAGGCAGTAATCGTCATATGTAAGCGAAACAGAAAAACAAAATAAGATGAACACATCTTTTTTCCAAAGGAAGTGAAGGAATAACGCTTTCCTTGGCATGTAATTGCATGTAATTGAGATGGATGATATTATTAATCTTCACTTTTTACATGTCTCTCTCTCTCTCTTTGAATTGAATTTTTTATTCGCCAATTATCTGTTACTGAGTTCTCAAGCATTTCGTTGTTTATTACTTAGGTCGAAGTCGTCTATTTTTTTACTTGTATTGTAATCTGTTGATGAATCTATGAGCGAAATTGCCAAGTCAGTATTAGATGAATATTTTTATTATATTTATTTTTGTGGCATAAACCAGAATATTTTTATATTATTATTTTTGTGGCATAAACCAGAAAGCCATATGCTTGAGCAGCAGGCTTCAACGCCTCAACAGAAGAGAATACCTTTCTATAATAATTAGACAAAGAGGTAAATCAGTAACACCAAGAGATGGAATAAATTCTAGGAGAGGTAAATCAGTAACACAAAGAGATGGGAATAAATTCTAGGAGAGGTAAATCAGTAACACAAAGAAATGGGAATAAATCCTAGGATAGGAAAATCAGTTACAGTGATATGAAATTAACTGGCGGTCACAAAACACCCGAGTCCTATAATTAATAGGACCAAGTCCTAAAATTAATAGATGCAACAATTGTATATAGAAGTGGTGCCCAACCTATTTTGGCCATGCCCCACCCCCTCATTTTTTGGGCATCCTGATGCTTCCTGTGGTAATATATAATCTTTATTTCAGTATTCAAAAAGTGAAGTCCTGTTCACTTAGAGGAAGCCTAAAAGGCCATTAACTTGATTTAAACATTCTCGAATTCCCCCCCCCCCCTTAAAAATCAAATTATCCCTCTGGTACGCCTCACGTTGGGAACCCCTAGGCATACTCACACACAAGAAATTGTCCGAGGTTTGAAAACAAAGGTAATATGACTCAGGCACCACAAATAGCAGTAATTGCGCAATTGGCAGTTAAGCAAAGCGAAACTAGAAGTACGTTTGTGATGAAGTATGGCTTATTATTATTATTATTATTATTATTATTATTATTATTATTATTATTATTAATATTATTATTATTATTATTATTGTTGTTGTTGTTGTTGTTGTTGAGAAAGGGGGAGGACAGCTATCTTGATTTCGTTAAAGAAGTCATTCCATGATGTTTTCATGATGTCAGACGAGAAAGACAGCGTAACAGTGCTTTAGATTTGCAGAGTCAAGTAAGACTGAAATCTGTTGTATCAGAATTATATGGAGCATAGTATTTCCACTATAAATAGCAATATAATAATAATAAAAAAAAAAGGTTGCACATATGTCTACAAATCCATTAACATTCAGTTAACAAGTCTCGGGGGAATCCAGAAACAGTTACATTCGTGATGTTGCTGTTAAGGCTTCTGATTAAGTTGTGCAGAATGAGATCTAACTCACATTTTAGGCGTTCCTGAGCATCCATCCGGCTGCCAAGGAAGCACGCAGTAGGTTAAGAAGTCACATACTTACGTAGGCCTAAATGAAGCCTACAGCATGCTGTTGAGGCTCTGCGTCCTTATCTTTTCCACCCGCGCCCCATGTATGTCGGAGATGTCTGTGTGTAAAGCTAAAGACTTGTGTCAGAAGGCATTAGCGAGTGTGGGGAGAGACTTGAAGCACCTTCCCCCTTAGCGTTGTAAGGCAGACCTCTGTTTTGACATATGGCATGACTCCGAGATATGCAAGACTGACACCTTTGCACTCCTACGCTTCGGTCTTGGTTGGGATGAAAAGCAGGGCCCCACTGGCCTTCCTCTCGGGATGGCTGCTTTACGCCAAAAACATCCTTGGGGGATGTATTAATTAGGGACAAGATGGCACTCCGAGCAGCGTTTGGCGTTCTTAATTTAGCCCTTAGCTAAGGGCAGTAGGCCGGGCTAATTTGTTCCTTACAGAGTCGGGCATTTGGGACGTAAGTTGGGCAGCCACTTCTCGTTTTCTACGTCCCCTTTCCGAAAGAAAATGGCATTCCCGAGGGACTTGTGGAAGAGGAGAAGCAGACACAGCCCTCTGTACAAGAAAAAGAAGGCCGTGGCTTGTGTATTTGGTCGCCTCCTTTGATCTGTTGATGTGTGATGTGCTATGTGTTATGTCAAGACGGTCCCTCCCACATGCTCTCTCGCTTTCAGCCTTATCGTTCAATCTCAAAGGGTACCAACAGCCCGGACGAGACGAAGACATCTGAAAAACCCGAAGGGAGAGAGGGCGGACATGAACATTAGCCTGTTGTGTCATGTGAGATGTCATGTGATGGCCATGGTTTATCTCATGTTCCGCCTCTTTAGTAATGAGTGCTTTATGATGTCTGACTTGGCGACAGGCAGGGCTGCATTTAAACGATCTCGCGGACGTATCACAGACCTCTATTTTGGATGCGAGTTGCCGTATTTACAGGCCTGATACAATTTCGTGCCCGCCTTTCGTTTCCTCCGCTGGATAGACATGTGCGGGTTATTTTCTGATTGTGAGAACCCATCTTTATGAGACTCCGTCTGTTGACCAGATCTCCTCCCCCTGTCCACAGCTGGTAGAACTCGATCTTGTAAACAAAGTGTCATCCTAAGGGAGAGAGAGAGAGAGAGAGAGAGAGAGAGAGAGAGAGAGAGAGAGAGATGCCACTTGCGTTTTTTTCGTGGGTCCTTTTTTTCGGGGGGGGGGGCGGTTGGGGGGTCGGAAGAATGTTGCATTCACGACGATTAATTTTCCTGCATTTTAATTGGAAGTGTTCTAGGGTAACGGAGTTCTTAATGATTATAATAATCCATAAAAATCTCATAACAGCATGAGTCACTAAAATGGTGAAGGAAGCCACAGTGGTGTACATGTAAACATATATACTTTTAAAATATATATAAAAGAGAGAACTTTCGAGAATCTGCTCTATTGTCTTTCTACACCACTGGATTCCTTCACTAATAATAATAATAATAATAATAATAAGAAGAAGAAGAAGAAGAAGAGGAGGAGGAGGAGGAGGAGGAGGAGGAGGAGGAGGAGGAGGAGGAGGAGGAGGAGGAGGAGGAGGAGGAGGAGGAGGAGGAGACGAGGGATATCCTTGGGACAGAATCAGTGACAGGAATGGAATTTAGCTGATGAATAATATATAGTAACAATAATATAAATACAGGGGAGGGCTAGTATAATAATCATCATCATCATTCATCATCATCGTAAGAGACGAGGGATAGCCTTGGGACAGAATCAACGACAGGAGTGGGATTTAACTGATGAATAATAGTCCCAGTAATAAATACAGAGGCGTAATAATAATAATAATAATAATAATAAGAGACGATAGCCTTGGGATAGTCAACGACGGGGATGGAATTTAGCTGATGAATAATAATAATCCCAATAATAAATACAAAGAAGAGGGCTTGGTAACCAAAGCAGTTTTTTTTTCGTCACGTATAACAAAGTGTCTCTGGCATCATAAGTAGGAGGGACTCGCATAAATCAGCACTTCGTCATATTTGGTTTATGCTCTCGATGACGAAAACACACCCACAAAAAAAGACTGACCTTATTTCTCGTGAATTCTAAGGTCGTTTTTACATAGCGAGTCATATTTTGTGACTCTTTTCTCTGTTGTCTTGCGGTTTTTCTGCGATGCTTCAAATAGATCCAGTAGAAGAATGTGGAGTGGATTTTTTTTACATTCAAATTAACAAGTGAATGAAGAAACATGTTACTAATACTGTTACTACTGTAGAAGATGATGATAAGAATAATGATAAAAATAATAAAAATGACAATGATATATATTAGAATATATGTACTAAATATATATTTTGATATATAATTACACTTACAATATTGCGAATTTCTTCACCATAATAATAATAATAATAATAATAATAATAATAATAATAATAATAATAATAATAATAATAATAATGAAGAAATCCACAGCAGTGAAAGTGTAAATACCCATTGAAATACATATTTTGTATATACATTGTAATATATATCTATACTTACGCTATTGTGGATTTCTTCACCATTATAGTTACTCATGCTGTTATGATATTTTTTATGAATAATAATAATAATAATAATAATAATAATAATAATAATAATAATAATAATAATAATAATAATAATAATAATATGCAGTAAAATAAGTATAAGGGACACGAATGTTGCCTAGAATCTTAGAGAAATAATAATAATAATAATAATAATAATAATAATAATAATAATAATAATACTAATAATAATGTGCAGTAGAATAAGTGTAAGTGACACGAATATTGCCTAGACTCTTAAAGTAATAGTGAAGACTATATACATTTTACTTACGTTGTTTCTGCCCCTGAAAACCAGTCGTAAATATTACTC
Source organism: Macrobrachium rosenbergii (assembly GCF_040412425.1). Lineage (NCBI taxonomy): Eukaryota > Metazoa > Arthropoda > Malacostraca > Decapoda > Palaemonidae > Macrobrachium > Macrobrachium rosenbergii. Next base: position 26,411,002 of record NC_089761.1, on the reverse strand, counting down.
ACTTATTTTACTCTTCCTCGTGATGTTGGACTTAAGGAGAAAGGTCAGAGAATATTCACAAATCAGTCGCCGAGTGAATTCACTAAACTCTACTAATTTCTGTTATTTTTTTTTTATTTTGAAATGAACAATACTCACTAATTTCTTAATTTTTCGTATTTTGAAATGAGGAATAATACATTTACTTCAAGTACATTATACTAAATTCATTTTTAAAAGACAACTATTGTGCCGGCTTTGTCTGTCCGTCCGCACTTTATTCTGTCCGCCCTCAGATCTTCAAAACTACTGAGGCTAGAGGCCTGCAAATTGGTATGTTGATCATCCACCCTCCAATCATCGAACATACCAACTTGCAG